>NC_051236.1:3687500-3845000 GCF_015220715.1 Pygocentrus nattereri | reverse complement strand
CCTGGCAGACATTCTTAACCAGAGTGACTTAAAATTCAATCATTTTAGATGATTGGCAAAGGCAGCGTTAGGAAGGAGTTCGAAGGCAGCGTTAGGAAGGAGTTCGAAGGCAGCGTTAGTCTTGCCCAAGGACTCTTATTGGTATAGTGTACGGAGCTTCTACCCCAGTCCAAAGCATGGAAAGATGTTATCCACTACACTAACCAATCATATTTCATTAAAGAGCCAATAAGGTTTTTTATATTAAGACTCTGGCTGACAGAAAGTGGTGTAAATCCGAGTGGGTCATGTGTTCATTTACCCCACAAAGTTTGAGCTTTGGGTTAAAGAGGGCCAATAAATATATGCCAACAATTGGCAACTGACCAATTCGGCTGTCATTAGATCAGATTCAGCTGTTGAGGCTTCTATGTAATTTTCTGCGTGTGTGTTTTCTGAAAAATAAGTAGCTTTATTTGGTCTTGTACAGTTGGATGTATAAGTCGGGGCACTCCTGGTCAAATGACATGTTTTGTTGGTTTTCTAAGTGTAAATAAACACATCCTTTACAGTTTAGTAGAATCAGGATCAGCACCGCTTAAACAACACCACCACAAAACCTTACCGTACCAACGCGCCTCGCTGCTCAAGCCGAGACGCATCAAGCCAACAAAGCCGGCAATGAGAGCTCCTGCCGACGGTTTTACACTCTTCCTTTCTCCAAACGTGAAAAAAGACGAATCACGCTCTTCCGAAAAAAGTATTTTCATCTAAACTGTGAGGACAGCTCGCGGGAATTTCTTGGAGAAGCTAACAACCAACGAGAGGACAGACTCGACAAATCCAATACGATGAAACGTCCCACATACTCGTCTCAATAAGCACTTCAAATTTGCAAGTCTTTTCAAATGAAAATCACAATCAGCGCAGAAAATCAAGCTATTTTCCGTGAAGAGGACGCTTCTGTTGTGTCGTGAGTTTTCATCTCTCCTTGCAATTCAATCTCATTAGAAAAGTAATGTACATTTAATTCACAGGGGTTTTACAGAGAGTATGTGAGAGAAGTGAGAGGAGAGGATGTCCGTCCTCTCTTTCTCCTCTTCTCCAGAGCTTGGTGCTCAATTTCACAGCCTGATCAACAAAAAATAAGCAATGTGTAATCAGACAACAGCCAAATGAAGTCCTATCCACCATAAAAGTCTTGTTGATTTTTCTGACAGAGGCTGAGAGCATCACTACTGACACCTAATACTAGATGATTAAGAACCTGTTTAAACTTCATCAATTTCAGTAGAAACGTCACTTGAATGTTATACAATACGCAACACCATCTTTTAGGACATTCAAAATATTTACATTTTCCTTCTTGAACAATGATGTGTGCATATTTGCGTGCTCTGCATTAATCTCATATTCCCTGGTAAAATAATAAGATTAATTTTACTGCTAAAAACAGGACATTAGATTGAAGATAATTCACTTGCATAAGGAAGCAGAAAGTCAAAGGAAAACATGTGAAAAGAGTTTCCACAGATGGAGTTCGAAAACAGTTAACAGCTGCAGAGGAAACGGGGCTCCTAACAACCACCTGGAAGACCTGGTCGACTCCAAAACTGCCCCCATCAGATAAACAGCGCTGAAAGCTTTGATCTCTGAGAGAGAGGAGAACATCAAGCTGCTTCAGATCTGAAAACATCCACAGGTGTTTCTGTCCATCCTCCCACTGTGAGAAGACCACTCAGCACGGTGGGTCTGAAAGGACGTGTAGCTGATCAAGAAGAACCTCGCTGAGAAAAGGAGACGCACACATCAAACAAAGAAGCTGAACGATGGACTGACCGCCCCAGAGTCCAGACCTCAGCCCCACTGAATGGGTTTGATCAGAAAATCATCAACCAGCTTCTCAGACTGAACTTTGGAGGTGTGTCTGCAGGTTCTCTGAGGAGCTGAAAGTGAGGCTTCTGATAAGAATGGAAGCTGGAATGAAGGGAAAGAGGGACTCACTGACCCTCACACAGCTGAGATCAGATTCAGCTGTTGAGGCTTCTATGTAATTTTCTGCATGTGTGTTTTCTGAAAAATAAGTAGCTTTATTTGGTCTTGTACATTTGGATGTATAAGTCGGGGCACTCCTGGTCAAATGACATGTTTTGTTGGTTTTCTAAGCGTAAATAAACACATCCTTTAAAGAGAACCTTTTAATGCACATTTACTGCTTATTTATTAAAATTGACATATTGTGGTACAGTTTAGCAGCAGCATTCAGTTACAGCACAAGTAAACACACCTACAGTCGCATGTAAAAGGTTGATCTTTTCATTTCTTCTGAATGAAAATACATTAGCACATCCTTAACAGAGAGATCAGTTAAAACACAGCATTTTTCATCAAATTTCAGTGCAACATGTCACTGCTGTCAGAACAAAACCTTGTGTCTTCAAAATGCTAACTTTACAGGAGAAGGAAAAAACAGACTTGACTTTAAATGTGAGTCAATGGAGCCAGGCTTTTTTTACAAGTCATTTTGGACCATTTCTTTTGGTCCGTTCATCATAAAATTTACACACAATGTGAAGAATAACAGGCATTGTCAAATTATATCAAAAACTGGAAAATGACAAAAAAAAGGAGATAGAAGGTTTTGATCTGATTAAAAAAGCAGATAAAAAAAAAAAAAAAAATTTTAAGTGTGCCAAAACTTTTGCACAGGCCACATCTCATGTTCTTTTTTCCTTCTAAATATGTCAAATGACATGTTTGGTTGGTTTTCCAAGTGTAAATAAGTGAATTGTTGACCTATTTGCTGGATTTGATAAATATTTGAGTGAAAAATAATGTAAAATGTGGCCTGTGCAAAAGTTATGGCACATTTAAAATGTCATGTTGTTGATGTATTCTCTTTTTTTATTAAAACGTTCTCTCCAGAGGATGTGCTAAATTATTTGTATTTAGAAAACCAACTAAAGATACTCGAACTGTTGCGTATGACTGTAGGTATGTCCACTCGTGCTGTAAATTCATGCTGCTGTTACACCTGTAAATGGTACCAATGTGACACAGCGTATAATGACCTCATTCAAATTGCCCTAGATTTACATTATGTTTGTGACACTCAATCAGAGTGACTTACAATTCAATCATTTTACAGAGGAAAGCGAAGGCAGTGTTAGGAGTCTTGCCCAAGGACTCTTATTGGTATAGTGTACAGAGCTTAAACCCCATTCTAAAACACTGTAGGGTGTTATCCACTACACCAACCAATCACAGTTCATTAAAGAGCAAATAAGCTTTTTTTAAGATTAAGACTCTGGCTGATAGAAAGTGCTGTGAGTAGGAGTGGGTCATGTGTTCATTAACACCACAAAGTCCATGTTTTCAGTTAATAAATATCTACCAACCATTGGCAGTTGACCAATTCGGCTGCACAGATATTAGAATCAGGATCAGCCGTAAAGATTCATGATCAATTCATCCCCCCATGCAAAACCCACGGGGTTCACACACAAAGCACAGTGCAGCCTTCGCGACAAAGCCGCCACTAATCGAATGATCCTAACTTCTCCTGCCACAGATATCATTAAACTGCGCAACAGAAGGTACCGCAGCTGGTAATGACTGTGTCAGATGTACAATAGCAGCTTATGTGGAAATGGCCACACAGTCTGCCAAACTTTCATCCGCAGCATCCTAATTCCACGCGGCCCGAATCACAGGCGGTTACTGCATGGTTTGATCTCCTATTCCAGCCTCGCACATGCTGACGCTCAGGATGGCAGTTACAGTGAGACTGCGGGGCCTGCAGAGCTTCACCGAAGCTGTGAGATGTTTGTGGCGTTCTGGAGGCACGGGAGCAGCTTGTTTATCAGTGATTACAGTTTTTCTTTTTCAAAATTTCAATTCCAATTCAATCCAATTTTTGGGATAAATGCTGTTAGCCCCGTTTTACCCTGCTCTTCACTGGCCAGGACCACCGTGGACCCTCACAGAGCAGGTACTGTTTGGGTGGTGGATCATTCTCAGCACTGCAGCAACACTGACGTGGTGGTGGTGGTGTGTTAGTGTGTGTTGCGCTGGTCTGAGTGGATCAGACACAGCAGTGCTGCTGGAGTTTTTAAACACCTCAGTGTCACTGCTGGACTGAGAATAGTCCACCAACCAAAAATATCCAGCCAACAGCGTCCTGTGACCACTGATGAAGGACTAGAGGATGACCAACACAAACTGTGCAGCGGCAGATGAGCTGTCGTCTCTGACTTTACATCTACAAGGTGGACCGACAAGGAAGGAGTGTCTAATAGAGTGGACAGTGAGTGGACACAGTGTTGAAACTATCACAAAACAACGTCTGAAGCATCAGGCAATATATTAATAACCGTTTCATATAAAATGCGAAGAAGCTTTTAGAGGCAGGCATCTGGTTCCATTCACCAGCACTGTTTCTCTAGAAAGGCACATTTGGCATTGAACCACTCTGAGTGACACTGTTAATGCCTTAATGATGTATTCATGCAGAAATTCCCCTTTAATCTTTCTATTATACTTAAATTGCTGCTTGTTCTAATCCCAGTGTTGGACTGTATGTGGCTACTGTTACTTCACTTTATCTTATGTTGAGCTATAAGAAATTCTGCTCTATTTCAGGCTGGATTTGTTACAGATCTGATCGGATTTGTTCTTTTTTTTCCCCCCTTCAGTATCTGATCCAGCATTTTCCGCTGGTATCAGCCCAATACCTACACTGAGTATTGGATCAGTGCCATCTGTAGTGCTTCCTGAAGGCATTAGAAAGCAATCGGGCCATTTATGTCCACAAAGTGCAACGCAATTTGGGGTTTGGGACACAGATGGGACTTAAAATGTCTCGCTGTCAGGCAAGAGCACCGGCATCTTTGGCACTCTCGTAGTAATTTGAGGCATCATAAGCCAGAAAAGACAAAACCAGTGCCTCATAAAAGAAGCAGCCACCCCGAGAAAGAGTTGTGACTGTTTTGTAGGAGATGATACAGGCTTTGTTAGGATATAACCTGACTACGTCTCCAGCTCTGTCGCTCACTGACAGCTCCCATTCGTGTCTGATCTAAGTATGTGATATCAGCCTCTTTGATGCCTGAGTCTCCATTATTCCTCGCTGTTGAGGCTGTTTAATCATTCGAGCATTTATGTACAGAGAACTGAAATAGCATTTTGTTTTCCCTCTTTCTGCCATGACACCGCGAGCTCTTCACTGAGCGCACAGGAGAAATAATCAAATCAGGTTCTTCAAAAATAGACTAACAATCTCCAAGCCCCAAGGGAGAAGACCATCGCGCCTGTCTGTCGAATTTCTCTGTAAATATTTTCTGATAAACGTGCTGATAATATAGGAATGGGGTTTAAAACGTCATTATCCTGGATGGCATTTCACGTTACATGATATGCTGTGCACAAAAATATCCAGACAGCTGTTTTAATGAACGAATTCAGTCGCTCTCGGAGAGAGTTCCACCTATTTTTCAACATATCTGCATAAATCTGTCAATTTCAACTGAAAATAGTGAGCTACTAGTGAATGGCTTGACTTCTTCTCCCCCTCTGTCAAAGTTGTATTTCAAAGTATTATGCATCCCATTCTTATTCCATCTGGTTTAATATGATGTTGGCCCACCTTTTGCAGTTCTCCTGGCAACTGCCAAACCTGGACTCGTCCATCGGATTGCCAGACGGAGAAGTGTGATTGGTCACTCCAGAGAACGTCTCCACTGCTCTAGAGTCCAGTGGCGGCGCTTTACACCACTGCATTCCACGCTTTGCACTGCGCTTGGTGATGTAAGGCTTGGATGCAGCTGCTCAGCCATGGAAACCCATTCCATGAAGCTCTCTACGCTGTTCTTGAGCTGATCTGAAGGCCACATGTAGTTTGGAGGTCTGTAGTGATTGACTCTGCAGAAAGTCGACGACCTCTGCACACTATGCCCCTCAGCATCCGCTGACCGCTCTGTCATTTTACGTGGCCGACCACTTCGTGGCTGAGCTGCTGTCGTTCCCAATCGCTTCCACTTTGTTATAATCCCACTGACAGTGGACTGTGGAATATTTAGTAGTGAGGAAATTTCACGACTGTACTTGCTGCACAGGTGGCGTCCGATCACGGTACCACGCTGGAATTCACTGAGCTCCTGAGAGCGACCCATTCTTTCACTAATGTCTGTAGAAGCAGTCTGCAGGCCTAGGGGCTCGGCTTTATACACCTGTGGCCATGGAAGTGACTGGAACACCTGAATTCATTGATTTGGATGGGTGATTGAATACTTTTGGAAATATAGTGTATTTTCTGAGGTTTTATTTCACTGCTGTCAGAACAAAACCTCTCCAAAATAGTAACTTTACAGGAGAAGGAAAAAACATACTTTACTTTTAATGCAAGTCAGTGGAACCAGACTTTTTTCCAAGCAATGTTGGGCCATTTATTTTGGTCCATTCATCATGAAATTTACACACAGCGTAAAAAGGAACAGACATTTTCAGATTATGTCAAAAACTGAAAAATGGCAAAAATGGCGATGCGAGGTTTTGTTCTGACAGCAGTGATATGAGATGCTGATGATGGTAAAATCTGAGATAAAGTTTTCTTTGGGGACTACTTTTCCAAAACAATGCATGAAAGGATTTAAAGATGTGACCAGCGCTGGGAGGGTGAAGGCCAGCACATGCATCTGAGGCTTGTAAAAGCCAGGCTCCTCATCTTTTCAAACTGTTGCTAAAATAATGTGATTATATAGTTCAACACGCTTGGAGGAGACCTGTCAGTTCTGTTACGGCGTTGTGCTGCTTGAAGTGGGGAGAGGGAGGGTCATCTTACCCACCCAGAGACAATGAGACCAATTGGGCTCCCTTGGTCTGATCATGGGATATTTTAGGCCAAAATCTTCTGAAAATGACTGTAAAACAATGTTCACTAAGTTAGTGTTAAGTTAGTGGATCAGTCTAGAGATCCAAACAACACAGAACAGGTTTAAATTCACCTCTCTGTCTCTTCAGCTCCAGCTGCTCAACTTCACTTCCTCAGATGTGCATCGTTATCATCTAAACTTGTGCCGTTGCTTTAGTCAGCCAGAATCCAACCTTGGGAAATGTTTGGGAACGTTCACGAGTTTGGACTGTGTTTGGAGGTCTGTGCACTTCTGAATGGAGTTTCTGCTTGGAGCTAGAAGGATGGACCCCCTCCCACCTTTTTAAGCCTCTGGGGTATGAGGGCATTTTCTTGATTTTTGCTTACATTCATAAATTCACCTTTGAAGGCACTTGCATATGATATAATACTCACATATTGTGCATCAAAACGTTCAGAAGAATCTCAGCTCTCTCTATAATGAAGTCTGGTTTTAGAAATTCTTAATATCACTTGTGAAAACAGCTTTGCTCATGTGGATGATGTTATTTTGGTGTTTGAAATGGGTTTATCAGTGTCAGGATCACGAATGAAGTGTAATATATGAGTAAAATAGCACATAAATGTTCTCCACATGGCTATTTTCCCAAACCAATCTCAGTTTTACACACTGTGACTGAGGTGACTGAATGAAGAATGTAGGGTTTCCGAGGTGATCGTCAGTCCTTAGTGAATCCCTGAGTGTCCATAGGATACAGACAGATTAGAGACAGAATGTAGACGGACACACGAACCCACCAGCTCCACACAGTTAGAGGCAGATGGCGTGGGTCTCACCTCGTCTTCATTGACTCATAACTTGGATGTGAGTCTTACGATGCGACAGAACGGAAAGGGCGACTCTAGTGATTCAGGAAATGTTGTGTATTATCACAAAGATGTTCATACAAACACCAAGAAACATCTCATTTTCAGGTTTCAGGTTTCAGGCTTGGTCTTTCTCCCAAACGTCAGTTATTCCGTAACCCCATTTACTTTCAGAGGCATTATAAGAGTATACTGCAATCGCATATAAGCGCTATTGAGCTGCGTCTGATCCAGGAAAATGCACTTGTGGCATAATTTATCCTGAGAACCTTGACACACACTGCCCACCCTCACGATAAAGGCTTAAAATTCAGCTTTTATTTTATGTTAGATGTTGCTGCCGCTGTTGACAAAAAGGACAGATAGTCAAAATTCCCTCTCGAAACTCAAGCTATGTTGATCAATAAACATCACAAAGCATGAAAGGAGCGCTTAAAAAGGACGCATGACAAAGCACTTTTTCCGCAAGCCGGCCTATTTTGATGAGCATCACTGTCAACACCATTAATCAGCTGTTAAAACACATGCCGCTGGATTAATTAATATGAGCTATTAAATTGATAAGGCGGTGTTAATGAAGGCTTTATGGAGAGAGAGAGAGAGAGAGCAGAGCTGCAGTTACAGGATAGCAGAGGTTTTTTTTTCCTCTTCCACTTCTTTGACGGACAGCTGAAGAGGGTGGCCGCTGTCTCTGAAAGCTTCTATGATGTTTATAGCTCTGACCTGCACGGACAAACAAAGTGCAGGAAGCCGGCTGTCAGTGTGGAGACAGACAGGAGGAAGTGGCTCACACATAAACACCTAATCTCTGGAGAGATGCAGGACTTGCCTGCACTTGCTGTGTGAGGGTTGGGGGTTGCAAATGGGAGTACATCATTTGCAGCTGAGGGACCAGTGTGTTAAACAAACAGGGGGGGGGCGGATGAGAAAACATGAACTGGCAGACGCCTCGATTTCTAATTTGTACAGACAGCCATTACGTCATGTCAAAGTATAAGAATATGATCGACGTGATTTAGAGTATTTTATACAAATCAAACTTTTGGGGAGAGAGTAAGAAAGAAATACACAGATTTTTTTCCAAATTGCATATTTCAGTTATTAAGATTCAGAGTGGTTTGGTGTGAAATGCTCCACTCTAGAGAAATAATCGAGTCAGAATTGTTCACAGTGGTGGTGATAGGAACCAGACGTCCACCTCTAAAAACTCCCTCTTAGAAAGCTCCTACATGAAGCGGTTATAATGCGTGAGAGAGTAAAAGTGACTGATGGCTCAGTTAGCAGGCCTTATGTGCTGCACCGCACAGCACAGGCTCAGTTCCAGCCAAACTGACTCCCATTTAGAGTGGAGTGGCTGGTGTTGGAGGGAAAACTGAACGTGTTCTGTGGTGAGTGAAGCTCTTAGCCATCGCTGAGTTGAGCTGAGATCAATCTTAGTTTGTCTGCCTCTCATTTCTCTATCCACTCGTACCAGCGCAACACACTAACACACCACCACCACGTCAGTGTCACTGCAGTGCTGAGAATGACCCACCACCCAAATAGTACCTGCTCTGTGAGGGTCCATGGGGGTCCTGACCACTGAAGAACAGGGTAACAGAGTATCAGAGAAACAGATGGACTACAGTCTGTAACTGTAGAACTACAGAGTGCAGCTATACAGTCAGTGGAGCTGATAAAGTGGACAGTGAGTGTGGAATCAAGGAGGTGGTCATGATGTTATGCCTGATCCGTGTGTGTACAATTGATGTACAGATAGAAGGTATTTGTCAGTAGTATTTGGGATGGAATGTCAGTGGCTGTGTAAACAGATGTTACTATAGCTACAATATCTAAAAAACAAACAATCAAATGTGGACCAAACCCCCCCCAAACATGACTGCCACCCCCCAAACATGACTGCCACCAACGTCCAACACATCTATTCCCCTAATCTGACCCACTTACAGGTCCAAACACCAAGGAACAGGTTTTACTTCACCTTTCCGTCCCTTCAGAGCCAGTTGCTCAACTTCTCTCGCTCAGATTTGAGTCACTATCATCTAAACTTGTGTCTGTGCCGTAGCCACCAGACCTGAGCAGGTTCTGTGGTGTGCAGAGCTGTTAGCATGCCAGTTAAGCCAATACTCACCAGCTGCTCTGTCCTAGTTAGGACCACTGTTTAACATTTAGCAATTAGACAGATGGTTTGACATATAATGATGGCATTAATGCTTCTTGGCCGTCGCGGTATGGTATGTTACCCATGTGTCATGCAGCTCTAACGCCCCCTGTTACAGGTGAAGGCACTGACCTCCTGAATGAGGGGGCGGACCACACAGAAGCACCACCCCCTGGCCTTCCCTCACAGACACCGCGCTTCTCCGGTGAGTCTTGAAGTTTTCCAAGTCTGAAAGAAACAAGAGTGAAAAATCATGAATAATTCACCGGTTCCTGTGAAAGAGACAGAGACAGAGACAGACAGAGAGAGAGAGAGAGACACTTTACAAAGGGCACATGAAAAAGATTAACCTTGAAACTCAGCGAGAAAGAGATAATAAACTTCAGTGATTGATGCAGCGTCTTAATGCTCATGCAGAAACTATATTCAGCATGAAATTAACAATCTATTCCTGCGTTATGAGGTAGTGTGGAAAACAGAGAGAATAGAGCTCATTTGAGAGCAGTGTTGTATATAAATAGACATGTTGTTGCTCTGCCTGAGTCGGGGCCTTGCCGCAGTGTGCACAGAGACAGGGTAAACAGCCTTTAGCCTGACTGAGGGCTATATCACCCCCCATCGCGTGGGTTTATTAAGAAAACTCAAAGCTCCTGCCGGCTAAGCCCCTAAGTTTGAGGATCCCAGTAAAAGTGGACACAGTCAAAGAACAACTTTGCCAAGTATCATCTCACATTATAATAAAACGAATGTCTTGCTTATAACTGCTTTAAACTTATTGGCTGAATTTGACATATTGGAAAGAAAATAGGCCACGATTTGTGTTACTGTTAATATGTTCAGACATGCAAACTGATGAGGAGTGGAACAGGTGACGAGCTGCCTGCCTTCCACCTTTATTGCTTTGCAAATATTTTCCAGGACTTACTTAAAATGATTTTGCTTAGAACAACAAGATCAATTAATTGATTAATTTATCAGTTACTGAAAAAGGCACAGCAGCTTTAGTTGCTGTAATAAGATTAAAGGAGTGCAGCTGCATTTTGTCTCTTTGCAATTAGAGCAAAGTGCAAAATACTGGTAAAATACTCGATTTTTAAAAATACTAGATTAAAATGCAGACTGATAGTAAATACTGACTGGGCGCAATTTAATGCCTGGGAAAATCTTATTTTTAATGCAGGCACGGCTGACATTGCTAATGCTGTGAGAGAAGAGAGAATTTTTTTTTTCAAATACATTCATTTTAAATAAATAAATAAATAAATAAATTTGCGAACGTCTAACCATGTCATGTTACTCTCAATTTGATTAAGTGAATAAAGACCTGAACCAACTCGTTTTAACCCCTCCCCATGGTTTTTGTTGGAATAACACTTGGCATTGCTTGCTGTCTGTTGAAGTGCCCATTCACAATAAAAGAGCATTTGCCCACACATGCAGTGTTTTCTGTGTCATCTTCTATCCCAACTCTACAAAATACTGATGGTCAACTGCTGCTGTGTTGTATTTGCGGGATTCTCCTTCCTTTGGAATTCTTTTCTGCATTATTATCCAGCAAATAATAGTCACTGTGCAATAACTTGGCGGACTCTGTAGAGGGCTTCTTTTCACAATTTGACAAAGGGTACCCACGTTTTGGCGTAAAACCGTATTTGCATGGTATCGCTGATATCGGAAGAAAACTTTCTATGAATGTCATGTTCGTAAGCATCTATAAACACATTCGTAGCATGTCATAATGCAGTCATAATGCAGTCATAACCATGGCTAATATTTATAAAAAGACATTACACGTTATAGCCATGCTTATTATGCATTAAGAATTGTTAACATAATACATTATAAGTACTGCTCATAACGCATTATAAGAGCTCATAAGCTGTATTAGTCCGCTCTGAGTAAAGTGAAGCGTGCTGGACTAAAGCCTCCTCCAGGGTTCAGACTGAGGCTTCAGGTTGAATAATTTACTGAAGGATTTACTGAAACACTAAAACACAATAAAGCTCATTACAGGCTTCAGATGTCAGAGTTTAAACCAGAGCTGATATCAGTCTTTTTGTACCCGGTTTGCTGTGATGTAATGTAGTGTAGCATTTAAAGTGGGACGCTGGGTAAGAAAAGCTCACTGTAGCAGTGATTCTAGGCTGGACGGCCTGTTTGGAGCATCTGAATATTCAGGACTGAAGCCCTGAAGATGCAGCTCTAACAGCAGCAGCGCTGAGATATAAAACACTGGAAATCTCAGGACGTAAATAAACTCTGTATTCGTCTGTACTTTACGCTCTCCAAGCTGGGACTGACTTCTTTGGCACTGAAACTATAACAAGTTATTAACACTGCTTATAATGCATTATATTAACAATTCATAATGTATAATAAACATGGCTATAACATATAATTCAGTGTAATTCATGTTTATAAAGATTTATAACCATGTTTATAATGCTTTACGAATGCATTATAACATGTTATAAATGTGTTTATAGATGCTTACAAATGTGACATTCATAGAAAGTGTTAGCGAAAAACCTTGTATCTCCATTTTTGACATTTCTTCAGTTTTTTACATATTTTGAAAATGCCTGTTGTCCTTTACACTGTATGTAAATTTCATGGTTAATGAATTTAAAGAAATGACCAAAAAATGACTTGGAAAAAGTTCTGGTTCCATCGACTTACATTAAAAGCAAAGTCGGTTTTTTCCTTCTCCTGTAAAGTTATCAATTTGGAGATACAGGGTTTTCTTCCAACAACAGCGATATATTTGACAATAATTGAAAACTGTCCTCATTTGCATAACTGACCCTTTCTTTCTTTTTTTGCTTTGCAATTTTACAGGCACATGTGGGGGCTGTGTTTGTCATTAAGCTTCCCTGAATGATGTAGCTGGTGCTTAGACTCGGTGCTCTCACTGGAATAATGCACCCGGAAAATCCTCTGCTGGGTAAAAACAGACAGTGCCCCAGGAATGCACTCTCACAGATGCAAACAACGTTCTGCTGATGCAACAAAACCTCGTATTTGTTTCTGATGCATTTGAGGGATGAAACTCAGTGGAGATACTTAAAGCGCATGACCCAAATCTATCACACACACACACACACACACACACACACACACACACACACACACACACACACACACACACACACAAAAAACAACAAAACACACAGATAAAACAGAAGCTTCTAAAGCAGTGGCCCTCGGTCCCAGAGCCGCAGCTCCAAACACCCAACATTTTAGAGTCTTCTCTGCTCTCGCTCACCTGACACCACTTTCAAAAGAAGCACCGATCAGCTGATGAAGGACTTCTGTTCTGTGTAAAGTATTGTGCAAAAAGTGTGAGCACCCCTGGTCAAATTACATCAGATATGCTGAATTTCTAAGAGTAAAATAAATAATAATTGTTCCAATTTTTTGCATAATTCAGAGGTTCAGAGATTATTTCACATCATAACTTCCTGTGAAGGAGCTTTTAGACGTCTAAAAGGATCTCGACAGGAGAAATATTAGATTTATTGTCTAGATTTAAGATTTCAGATACAAATTTTACTTGACAAGATACCATTTTTTGCGTTGTGGGTATACGGCTTTATTTGAAAATGATGGTGGTTAATTACCAATCCATGTTGAAGTATAACCTGACTGGTGGTGTGGGAGCCCACCAACAAGTACGAAATAGTAAGAGGGGAAAACTGAGAGGCAGAGCAAAGCTCAGCTTCACCACAGAACATGTTCAGCTTCCACTCCAACACCAGTCACTCAACTCTGCGCTCTCAGGGATCCTGCAAATGGGTGTCAGTTTAGCTTCTGTTCGCTGGAACCGGGTGGTGGCGGCGGTGGTGTTTGGGGGGGGGGGCTGAGGCGTTACCCACTACATTATACCAACTTTCCTGTAATAACTTTCCAACAAGACCGTCAAAAAACTTTGTAAAGCTGCATCACCAGATTTAACATAATGAAGTGCTGATTAGCCAGACTGAGTATTTCATTACGACTCCAAACAGTACTGGGCTTGCTTCAAGGCGAGATTCGGAAAATGATTAAACGAACAGACTGACCTACAGAAAACTGCGAGATTCAGGAAAGCAAGCAAACCGATTGTGCATTGAAATGCGAGGATGCGTCAGGTTGTTTTCACGCAGCATAACGTCATGCGATTTCATCGTGGGGTGCCAAAACTTTTGCACAACGCCCGGGACTAGCGCTGAATCACTGCTGTTAAATAAATAAATAAATAAAAAAATAAAAAAGAAAGAAAAAAGTTCAGAAGTTGCGAAAGAGCCTGAAGCCTCCTCATGATCTACAGCGATTCATTCCAGCCTGCAAAACATTAAAAAAATGAAGCCCACCCCACCATCACCCCCCCCCATCATCTGCTGTATAGTTTTACGGGATTCAGCAGACTGATTAAACGAAGGTGAAATCAATAACGGCCCCCCTGAACAGGCGAGCACGCTCGCAACCCACTGTACCTCCGTGATAGCGGCGGTATTTTGCCCGTCATAAGTCACACATCAATGGTTTTAATGGCTCCCCAAGTTATCAGGCTCCCTTTTGTGTTTTATTCATCGCCAGCTCGCCGGCGAACAGTTCAAAGCCATTCCAAAAATACCCCAGAAGATGAAATTACCTTCTTTCTTCTGGAACTAATTTATTATTTTTTGGTTCTCTGACAATTGATGGAAAACAATAACAAGCTGAAGCCTGCTGGCTTTCCTCTCCCGCGAATCGCTGTGCGGATTTATCGCGGAAGGTAATCTGTGGAGGTAGATGGACCTGCACGGATGGGCACCCTGTGAAGTCTCAAGTGGGGTCTGTGTGAAGGGGCCTTCATTCCCCAACCTCTCAATGTTCTTCAAGAAGCAGCGAACAGTGATCGGGAGCACGTAATGGCGTTCACGGAACTAAACGGACTGGGGCCGAATGGGCTTGGGTGGGAAGGCCGTTCGGTTCTGGGATGGAGAGGCGAGAATGTAATCTGTTTAATTCCCAAACCTTTCAGAGGGAAAGAATCACCTTGTTTTGGTGTGTTTGCGTCTAATGCAGCTGAAAAGGTCTTTAATGGTTTTAATGGCGTCCCATTTGCGATTTGCAGCTCAGTGACATAAACAGCATCAAGCCTGCTGCTTTTCGGTTTTTGATGAAGGAAGCCGGCCTTGCTGGACATGGTTCCCCTTATATTTTATATAAATTATATATGATGATGACACTTGTGGGGCATTTGTCTAGTAATTCATTCTAACATGACCATTTTCCAACCTCTCTTTACCCCTTAGAATTAAGCATTGTTTGTTACTGTGCCTTTAAGACTGATATATGTAAATAAACTCTGGTCTGATTGACTCCCCACACTGAAAAATCAGCTTTAGCGTGAAGGGGCAGGGCTAAACTGCTGTAGGTGGACATATGTAACAGCGCTGGCTTTTGTGATGTCACAAAAATAATGAATTAAAATACAGGACTTCTTTTCATCTTGCATGGACTGTATGGACTGGGGTGCGAATGGTATGTTTTGAAACGTTAATATTATTTTCATGCTACTTAATTTTAAAAGATATGTAGTCATGGGGGCAGTCATGGGCTGGAGGTCAGGGAACCAGCCTCGTGACCGGAAGGTCACCGGTTCGATCCCCAGAGCTGACAGCACGTGACTGAGGTGTCCTTGAGCAAGACACCTAACCCCCAACTGCTCCCCGGGCGCTGTGGATTGGGCTGCCCACCGCTCTGGGCAAGTGTGCTCACTGCCCCCTAGTGTGTGCGTGTTCACTAGTGTGTATGTGGTGTTTCACTGCACAGATGGGTTAAAGGCGGAGGTGAAATTTCCCCCGTTGTGGGACTAATAAGGGTCTCTTAATCTAATCTTAATTGATTTTTCATGATACGGGCCCTTTAATTCAACAGAGGGGATTTTTGAGAAACGGTGTCATGTTTAAAGATTTTAGTTTTAATAAAAAAAAAAGCCTCACTGGACTGTAGAGCTGCAGAATTCAAACTGAATTAGATGGGGGATGAGTGGTACATTAATATTTACATACATTTACATTTACAGCATTTAGCAGACGCTCTTATCCAGAGTGACTTACAAGAAGTGCTTTGTCCGTCTAGAGAAAGTCTCTTTGTTAGTTACCAGTAGGTTAGAGAGGAAGACGGTCCTGAGCTCAGATACTGATAGAAACACAGTCACTGTAGATACAGAGAGAAAAGGAGCAGAGCTGAACTCAGAACTCTGAGCCATGCAACACAATACAATACAACAAAATAAACTACAAAACACAGTGCAATACAATAAAATATATATAAGTGCAGCTTATAATTCAGTGCTGATTTAAGTGCTGTGTAAAGAGACGGTCTTCAGTCTGCGTTTGAAGACAGTGAGAGACTCTGCTGTTCGGACAGCCAGGGGGAGTTCATTCCCCCACCTGGGCTCCAGTACGGAGAACATTCTCCACGCTTGTCTTCCACACACCTTGAAGGATGGCGGGTCAAGCCGAGCTGTACTCGAAGCTCAAAGGGCTCGAGGTCCAGTTCGAGATTTCACCATTGGCATCAAGTCGGTAGGGGCTGGTCCATTTCTGGCTTTGTAGGCCAGCATTAGGGTTTAAATCTGATGCAGCTACAGGGAGCCAGTGAAGGGAGCGCAGCAGTGGGGTGACGTGGCTGAACTTGGGCAGATTGAAGACGAGCCGTGCTGCCGCATCCTGGATTAGTTGCAGAGGCTTGATGGCCGCATGGGAAGACCAGCCAAGAGTGTACTCACTCTTTCGTTCATTTAAAAAAAGACAAGAAAAATGAGTTCCCCGTCATATGGGACCTTTAATTCAACAACAGGGATTTTTATGAGCAGAAGCCAAATATTGTCATTTGATTGGAATAAACAAAAAAGCCCTGCTGGACACTTACACTGTGTGTTTGTGTATGGCTGAACAAACACTGTGGGTGTCAATTCAAACTGCAAGTGTCCTGCATTTTCCTTGTATTCTACTGTTTCCCGCTGAGCTCCACTGATGACACTTGCATGACTTTTGACAAGTAATTCATACCAACATTTTCCCACCTCTCTATACCCCTCAGAATCAAACATTCTGTCTTTCTGTGCCTTTAAGACTCATATATGTAAATGAACTCTGGTCTGATTGGCTGCCCACATTTAAAAAGCAAACCTGGGCAGAAACAACTTTGGGCAGTGGATATATGTAAAAGTGTTAGCTTCTGTGACATCACAAGATGGTCCTGTTTTCAGCTAATATGGCCTGTACGGACTGGGGTGCGAATGGTATGCTTTGAAACTACAAGGATTTCATGCTACATCAAAACACCCTTATTAGTACCACACGGGGAAGTTTCACCTCCGCCTTTAACCCATCTGTGCAGTGAAACACCACATACGCACTAGTGAACACACACACTAGGGGGCAGTGAGCACACTTGCCCGGAGCGGTGGGCAGCCCTATCCACAGGGCCCGGGGAGCAGTTGGGGGTTAGGTGTCTTGCTCAAGGGCACCTCAGTCATGTACTGTCAGCTCTGGGGATCGAACCGGCGACCTTCTGGTCACGGGGCTGGTTCCCTAAACTCCAGCCCACGACCACCCACAAAAGCCGATATGGGCTCTTTAATTCAACAGAGGGGATTCTGAGAAACAGTGTCGCCTTTAAAGATTTTGGAGCCTCGCTGGCCTACAGCGCTGCAGACCCTCAGATGCTGAATTAGCACTTACTGCACTCATTTATGTGGGACACTGTGGATGAATTTCCTCTACAGAAGTTCACACAGTCAGTTCAGAGAGTTCACGCAGTTTCCGAGCTGAAAAATAGCCGTCAAAGTTAGGAAAGTCTTCAAACTGACTTGAGTGGTTTTAAGAGGAACTAATAAGGCTCTCTCTTCCCCAGACTATCATTATCTAAATAACATTAGAAATTATTTTACGTGTCAAATCAGCACACAAAGCAGATACATTACGTAAAAAGCTTAGTCATCCGGCCAGCCGAATTCTAATAGAGTCTATCGCTCCCATCAGACGAATAAGCTCTCATTAAACTCCCCTCCAATATGCCCGGCTCAGTGATGTCACCTGGAGCAGTGGAGCAGGGATGAAGGGGCTCTTTGTGGGCAAAATCAATGCTAAATGTCCCTCACTGTACCCATCATCTCTCAAAGCACGCTGCCGATTGGTTCTGCTTCAGGGCCAGATTTAAATACGAAATTACGGAGGTCATTGATTTATGAAAAGCAGTATAAGGTCAGCTAATATATGTCATATTGGCCACAGGACAAGTCCATTAAATGGCCTTACCTTAATTATTTCGTAAAACATAAATCTCTCTTTAACCCTGGGAGCCACTGTGATTTAACAGCAATTTGAGACACTGCTCGCTTATTAAGAAAAGCAATTCTTTGCTCTTTTTCACAGATTAATATGGGATTTTGCTGTAATGGTCCATCCAGCCTCGCAGCAAACGGCCTGTATTTAAAAGTTCCAGTCAAAGATTTTCTCGATGCCTAAATATGAATTAGTCAGCATTATTGTACCAAGTCAATAACAAGCCATGAGCATTAAAAATGTGACGAGAAGCAGGATGAATGTCATGTCTGTGGCAACATGAATGGCACTGGAAAGAGAAATGAGGTGACAATAAGTTTTAACTTGAACTTCTAAGTTAATAAACAACTCCACAGCCTGATCCCATTTCTTCTTTTTACCCCTACCCCTTGTTTTTGAGTGTAACTGAGCTACAGGGCAGTGGTTGAGATCTTCCCTCTGAAATGAGACCCTCAAATAAAAGAGCATCACTTCATTATCAGCTACCAGCGCCGCTCTGTAGGCGACCCTGCCCGTCTGCAGGGACAGCAGAGGAGGGGAAAGTTCAGCTCCTCACTGCTGGGCTTTAGTTACATTTAGGGATCATACGCCTTCAAAGAGGGGGGCAATTATTTATTATCACCCCCCCCTAATTCTTCAGTGATATGAAGGTGAAGTCAGATATTCATTGGCATCTTTTCCAAATTTTGCTGCACCATTTAAGCTACCAAGACACTGGCATACTATTAACGATATTTTATGCTTGTTATGAAGAAAAGGACCATAAATACACTGAAACGCCACTAAACTATAATACTGTGGTTATTGTGATTTTTTAATGGAGAAAATTCTCACATTTGTGGGTTTCTTTGGTCTCTTGTTCAGCCGCCTTGCTGGTCTTCCTTTATTTCTCATCTCTGTTTGCACTGTACCTCTGAAAAACCTACGTCCGGAGGGCCGTGTAGCCCCAACACTTCCTAACTACCCCTCATCACAAGAGGAATCGGGACACCCCAGCCCTAGATGGAACCGTGCTAAATGAAGGGCTAAGGGCTCAGTGGTAGGGGCGAGGAGTGAAATGGGACTGGGCCTAAGTTAAATATACGTTCTTTAAAGTTTACAGTTTACATCAAGTTCTTACGAACGGTCACTGTAGTTTTCATTTTATTTTACACTTTGGTGATAGCCCCTTAAATTGCCGTATGCGTAAGTTTGTGCCCCCCATTGTGAAGTGATGTTTTATTGATTTTCTATGTGGGAGCTACTGAACACATCCTGTACAGAGAACACACTTCTGCACGTTTAAACACACAATTACTGTTTATTTGCTGAATTTCATCCATCCATCCATTTTCTAAGCTGCTTCTCCGTCCGGGGTGGGGGGGGATGGGGGGGTGGGGGGGTGCTGGAGCCTATCCCAGCAGTCTTCAGGCGGAAGGCAGGATACACCCTGGACAGGTCGCCAGTCCATCTCAGGGCAGACAGACAGTCACTCACACCTAGGGGCAATTTAACATGTCCAATCGGCCTGACTGCATTTCTTTGGACTGTGGGAGGAAACCGGAGAACCCGGAGGAACCCCACACAGACACGGGGAGAACATGCAAACTCCACACAGAGAGGACCCCGGTCGCCCGGCCGGGGAATCGAACCCAGGCCCTCCTCGCTGTGAGGCGACAGCGCTACCCACCACGCCACTGTGCCACCCTGGCATATTTTATATTTTTTTCCCATCAATATTTTAACCCCTTTACAACAACGGGCCTGCCAGTGGGCCCAACGTTTTATTACATACTTCTATATACTAAGAAAAGCTTTATTAGTTGGCACTGAAATATAATTTGCCGGGATGTGTGGTCCCAAACTTTTGCATATGTAATATGTGTACTGATATATGTAAATGAGCTCTGTACTGATTGGCTACACTGTAATGTACCTCTTTAACAAGCAGTCCAGGCTGAAACAATCCTTATAACTTCACTGTGGAGTAGGTGGAGCTAAATCGCTCTAGGCTGAATAGGCAAATGCATGTAAGTTGTGACATCACCGAAACAGTGACTTCAACATGGACTGGGGAGTGAACGGTACGGTTTGAGACTTTAACCATGTTTACATAACTACACTCTCAGTAAAAAAGGTACTAGACTGTCTCTGGGTCAGTCCCCCTCCTGTCACTGGGGTGGGACCCTCAAGGCTCCATCTCAGTGCCTTTAGTTAGGGAACATAACTGAACCAGAATCCACTGAGATGATCTGTTCTAAGCTGTCCTGACTCCACACACCCCGCCTCGCCTCGCCTCCAGGCTTTTACTCTACTGCTCTGGTTTAAATCATTCGGTTATGAAAAGGAACAAATACCAACTTTTCACCTGGAGGAACTGATTTAAGCTCCACAATCAGACCTTAAACCCACTGCTGGAGCTTCATTTCTAACAGTGTACAGTAAACTGTTTGTTAAAAAGGAGGAAAATTTCCTGGAAAATAAAACTTAAGGGGTCAGTTTCCCAGAGAGGAATTAAACTTAGTCCTGGACTACACTGGATTAAATGGAGATTGTACAATGAAAGGAAAGTGTAGTTTATGACTAAGTTTTAAACCAGCATGTAAAGTTTTATTTTTATTTTTGCACATAATAACAAATTTGAACTGTTAAGGCTTCTTCAGGTATGTAAAGAGCTTAAGGAAACCCTTTAAGAAAAAACATACAATTTCCCTTGAACTCTTTTATGGGGTTTCTTAAGAGAAAACTGTTGTTTTATAATAATAATAATAATAATAATCATCATCATCATCATCATCATCATGATACACTTTCTTTATATAGCAATTGTTCAGACAATGTTTCACAAAAGACAAACAGAAATTAAAATAGCAAATATAAACAATTAAAAGACAAAAAGAAAAAAAAAACGAGAAAAATAAAAATATAAATATTATGCGTAAAAATATTTTTATGCAACCAGGCAACCTGTGTCATTCACTATTTTACTCAAAATTTAAAAAATTATTCTTTCTAAAGATTCTTTAAGGCCAGAACATGTTAATTGTTTGTATCTTTGCTGTTTAGCTCTTGTTTACAACACAGTCAACTTTACTGGTAATTCACCAACAGGCAGCCACAGCCAGTAAAAAGGGCACCTTCAGGCCGGTGACTGACGATGCTCGTGCGGCTGAAGTCATACAGGCGTTCTGCTGATGGTTCAGAATCAATTACCGACGGCTATTTTCACCGCTATACTTGAGTCATTGTTTTTGAATATGGTTTCTACGGCTCCACCCCTCACAGCTACAACCTGCTGACTGTAGTTTTAGTACCACTGTAGTCTTTCATAGAAACAGCTGTAATTTAAACATCATATTAAGTCCATTTCAGCCCACTTTGGTCGTTTGCACACCAGTAAAATGCAATGTTTATATTCACCTTGCTGAAAATAACTGTAACTTTATAACAGAAAGAAGCTAAAGATTATTAATAGCGTGCACAGCTGTAGCCAAATAAACAGGCCTTAGTACAACGACCTGTTGAATGCAGCATAACCTCTGGTCATTTTCCTTTTTTTTTGCTAGTGTTTATTGAAGCAATAAGCCACAAAAAGCAGATCTGTGCAAAAGTCAAAGACCTCATTCATGCGTCATTTCCAGTCAAAATGACTTTTAAGCGCTTCACAGAAAATGACCTCAACAGCTGAATCTAATCTCAGCTGTGTGAGGGTCAGTGAGTCCCTCTTTCCCTTCATTCCAGCTTCCATTCTTATCAGGAGACTCACTTTCAGCTCCTCAATGTATCTGCAGACACGCCTCCAAAGCTCAGTCTGAGAAGCTGGTGATGATTTTCTGAATCAAACCCATTCAGTGGTGCTGAGGTCTGGACTCTGGGGTGGTCAGTCCATCGCTCAGCTTCTTTGTTTGATGTGTCCATCTCCTTTTCTCAGTGAGGTTCTTCTTGATCAGCTACACGTCCTTTCAGACCCACAGCGCTGAGTGGTCTTCTCACAGTGGAAGGATGGACAGAAACACCTGTGGATGTTTTCAGATCTGAAGCAGCTTGATCTTCTCCTCTCTCTCAGTGATCAAAGCTTTCAGTGCTGTTTATCTGATGGGGGCAGTTTTGTGGTCGACCAGCTCTTCCAGGTGGTTGTTAGGAGCCCCATTTTAACTGTAGCTTTTAATCATTTTGGAAAGTTTTGGAATCTGTTGCTTTTTTCCATTTATCTCCCTCTGGTTTTCACATGGCTGTGCACTGCAGTCATTTAATTGTTTTCTTTTAGTTGGTCATATTATGAATAGTTCAAAATAAAGTAGTGTTTTGTGTGAAAACCTTCACCTTATAAGTAGCTTTTTAAATGAAATTATTACTGTAATTATAATGCTAATTTCTAATAGCGCTGCTCTGTAAATTCCTGTGCAATGTTAGCATCAAGCTAACAGTGCTATAGATGGGCTTTAATACTACTTATGTTTCACAGTAAATCCTTTAGTAAATACTATAATTCAGAGCCCTGAATCAGGTTCTTACAGAAGGCGTGTTTTGGTAAACGACCCGAAAACAGCACTAATGCAGTTGCTCTGGTCTCACCTATCAATATGTTGCGTATTAATACAGAATTCAGTTGTTGTCATAAGTATATTACAGCAGTAAGCCATGAGAGGCCATGCCTCACTGAGATTTTATCACAGGAAGGGTGTTCTTAGCCACAACGTGAAGTAGACTGCCTTAAACTCTCCGGCGGCCAACATAAAATATGATAAAATATACATATCTTTTCAGAAAATAATTTGATATTATTAATAATAATCTACATAAACAAGTATTCCGCAAAGAAATGCAGTTCCTTTAGGGTATGGTATCATTGCCAAGCAGCCATGGGCCTCTGAATGAGGAGAACGTCCGGTTGACCATCACTGTGTATTGCAGTCATTTCATGATTTTTTTAAAACTTTGTAATTTAACAATGAATATACGATAACGCAGCAGTGTTTAATGCAAAAACCTTCGATTTAGAAGTACCTTTAGGTCACCAAATTACCACCGCAAGTCTTATGCAGCACCAATCCAGCAGCGCCCTCTTCTCACGTTAGGGCTGAATCTCAAACGGCTCCCTGCTCCCTACATACTGCACTACGTTGGGGTTTAAATGCTGGATCCTGCAGCCCAACAGAGCAAATTACAGCTAAGAAACAGTCATTTTGGACACATCCATGCTGGATAAATGACACACTGTTTGACTGTAGAAGATACAGTGTCTAAATATCCATAACTAGGACACTGTTTAGGGAATATGGAGCTGTTTGGGATTCGGCCTGGGTTTGACGTGACTTCTGATTGAAACATGAACATTTAAAGCATGTAAGACATGTTTAGACTTTTACATTTACAGTAAATCACACCAAACCTACTTTAATTCAAGCCTGTGATATTAATGATGGAGTTCTTTAGGCTGTTAGTCAGCTGACCAGCCTGGTTCTAGCTAAGAATATAAGTTGCCCCTCAGTTTAAACAAAAAAAAACATTCTTACTTCATTGGTACACTCGGTGGTCCCTTTGAGCAGCATGAGAGTTATAGATTATTCCATTAACAACTGGTTGTCAAAGGTGTGTGTATATCGTGGATTCTACAAAAGCTTCAAACGTGGCTCAGCCAATCAGATTGTAGCTCTGGAATTACACTTACATTTATGGAATTTAGCAAACGCTCTTATCCAGCGACTTACAATTTGGTCATTTTTATACAGGAAAGCCAAGGTGGTGTTAGGAGTCTTGCCCAAGGACTGGTATAGTGTAGGGTGCTGAGCCAGGTGGGGGACTGAACCCAAGTCTACAGCATAGAAGGCAGAGATACCCACTACACTAGACACAACCACACGAATGATCTGCTTTACAACTGCGGTTTTCAGTCGACACTATCTGCTCTTTCGCTTTCTGCTCTTTCTGTTTTCATCGCCAAAGCCGACACATTTGTTTGAGCAACTGTGGAACGAACGGCCCCATGCAAGCCTGGCACTCGCGCACTTGCAATCGTGAGCCTATTGGGTCCAATCTGGGCAATGACAGACCGGCAACAAAGGCCTAGAGTGGCACTTTCATGTGTAGCAGAGGACAGGATGTTAGATAAAAGCCTCACAGAAGTCAGAAAATTGAGAGCCTGCGAGAACAAAGTGGACAAACGCATTCAACATCTAAGGTACTGAATTAATTTACCAGAGGGAAAAAAAACAAAAAAAACAGGGGAAAGTATCTTTTTTGGGATATTTTGGAGAGAGATAAAAAGGGTGCTGTGATTTGTGGTTCCAAGAGAGGACACACATGGCCATCTTGAGCTGGACAGGCTGTGGGCTCTTCACCGTGACCGGAGGAGGAGCCTGCCGGCTCGGAAGTACAACCGCATCAAGGTGCATAACAAAACTGTGCCGGCTGCTCCTCCCCGTCCCCAAAAAAGAGCAAAGGGACCATTGTTTGAGCGGGTGCTCTGAGAGCTGTCCTCAATAGGGCACCCGAGGGTAGGATGCAGCTGAGGCCTTTCAAAAAGAGCGAGAGAGAGGGAGAAAAAGAGGCAGTGCTCTATCCTTTATTCCTTCTGCACACATGGGGAATAATAAAAGAGTGCTGCGTAAACAACTGGCTTCAAGGGACAAATTTGAACCCTCAGAATAAAAGAAGACAAAAAAGAGGGGAAGACATCCCCATTAGTGATTTAGACTGGACGGCTGCTGTAACTCGGTATATTGCTTAAAGTGGCAACAATAACAAAGCAAAGTATGAGTGCAGAAAGCAAGTGGACGCTTAATTTTTTTAGTATGAATGAGGCCATTAGCGCTGAGATAGGGGCAATTACCCATGAGGCATTAAAACACAATGTTTTTAACAATTATTAAACTTTTGCATTAGCGACGGGAATTTCGGTCAAACTGAAGAGGAAATTTTCTTAATTTCTGCATTAGTCAGCGGCTGAGATGTAAACAGAGTGATTCAGAGCGGTTTGGTGTGAAATGGATCACACGTTTTTACAGTGGTGGTGATGGGAACCAGGCGTCGCCATGACTACGGCACAGATATAGACACTTTATTTACCATCCAGAACCACCAGAGAACCCAGACGATGATGGAAAAATAGTGAATCTGAAAAAATCAGCTTTTTTGGGGGGGGGGGGGGGGGGGGGCACTTACAATGCCCTACATGTACCCCTTCACAAAAATAGGTCTGAGGCCACAAACCTTCTCAAAACGTTTTCAGAGGCATTAAACTCTTCAGACGTCTGGTTCCTATCACCACCACTGTGAACAGCTCTGACCCGGTAAGTTTGTCTAGAACGGAGCGTTTCACACCAAACCGCTCTGAACGCCTCTGCTTACATCTTGACTATATAATTATGCAGCGATTTTGAAGAAATGTTGGAAATCCCTACTAAAAGTTTGAGTAATTTTAATTTTGGAACAGTATCACTTTTAATATAGTGTTAAAAATTAACTAAACAAATGAACCAATCAAAACAAATAAATAAATAAATAAATAAATAAATAAATAAATAAAGCAGATTTAACTGGCCCCCATCAAGTACATTCTTTTGCATTCATTAGACGACCATCAGTGAGTTGCATCATGAGTGTTAATGCAGGGGAACATGTGAAACGCAGGGGTCAGGGAGCTGGACAGCGATATGGAACCTGAAAGAGCTGGTTTGAGATTTTGAGGCAGATGTACCTACACTGATGTCCGGTGACTGGATTGAGCTTTTGATGATGGTTAAACAGTGGAAAATGTGCTTTCTGTGCTTTTAGAGGGGGACGTCTGCCTCCTATCACCACCACTGTGTGCACTACTGACTCTGTTTCTCTAGAACAGAGAGTTTCACACCAAACCACTCTGAATGACTCTGTTTACACCTTAACCGCTTAGTTACGCAGAATTGTTGACAAATCGGTGGAACTCCCCCTTAAGGCATTATATTTTTTAATTATTCAAACCGCCACCCTCCCCACCACCTACCGCATGCCAGACACCTCAATAACTTCCATCATTTTCATCTTTTAGCCAGAAAATACTGAGTTTGTGAGGAGTTCCTAAGCTGATACCAAACATGATCAATTCCTAACATTCATAACAATCCATAATGCAAATATAATGCATAACGTAATGCTGAAACTATACTGTTATGGTGTTACAGACCCCTGGTGCCCACCACAGTAAAGAAATCCGAGCCAGTAAGTCACTCCGCAATAAACCAGTCCACACCAAAAAACACAACATACCAAAATCATGTAGGAACTATGAAAATTCCCCTTTGAGACAACAGGAACGCGATTCATGTGCATAAAAGCTGCGTATTTATATTTGTGGAAGCAAATAGCTTTAGACCAGTTAACTGTAGCTCAGAATCCATGCGGATGGTGTGACACTGCAGTACTACTACAGGTTCTGCGTTCTCCACAGCACTTCTTCTCCAGAAACATCCGACACTGCGAAAGTGATGACAGTTCATACAGTAATCTAAATTAACCCGACTAACATGCACTGCCACCATGAGCGATTTTTAAATGCCGGAACGACTTATCATGGCTCGAGTGAGCTGTCATCTCTCCATAAAGCCCAGTGATTCATGCCGGCCTCCCCCCGCATACGCTACATCACTAACGCCAGGCAGAGGAGGGACTGCGTTTCTTCACTGAGCTGCTCCAGCTTAGTGAAAACACAATCCATCTAGCTGGGCCGCTACACTGGAATTGATCATTGTAGCCCTGTGACAGTGAGATGAAGACCCTTTTAAAGACGGTGAGCTGAAATGTTCTCATTTCCACTGTTGAAGAACTAAACACAAAGGATGTTTCATCTACTCCAGAGCAGCCTTTACAGAGCGAGGCGTAATTTAGTCTAATCTAGTCTGGAAATTAATAAAAAGACATGTTTGTGTTTGTTTGAGACCAGGATGGAGCTCTTTCCGCTAGAATTGATTTCAATGTCCGTTCATTGTGATTCCCTTAGAATTCACAGTTGCCATCCGGAATGAGAAAAGCATGCCGTTATTTCTTATTAGTCATTTAGAAATTCTATCAAAGCCACGATACGGGTCAGTCAAAGCTGTGAATGTAGGTGGAAGAGGAGATATTTTATTCTGATTTGATTGATGTGCTATTGTGTAGGAAGAAATCGATCGAAAAATCATGTGTCACACTTTTACTTGTTTTAGCATCCTTTATTATTATTATTTATATATATATATCGCTGTTGTCGGGTCATAATTTGAAAACAACTGTTACCATTCATATTGTCTGTAAATTTCATGATGAATGGACCAAAAGAAATGACCCAAAAAAGTCTGGTTTCACTGACTTACATTGAAAGTAAGGTAGGTTTTTGAGATACATGGTTTCCAACAACGGCAACATATTTATATTACATCTAACCTTATTTTTATTATTACTGATTTAATATTGACTACACTGATCACTACTACTACACTACTACCACTAATAATAACAACAATAATAATAAAACAACAACAACAATAATAATTATAATCATACATCGTGTTGGTTTCCCCCTATTCTTAGTAATATTCTGATTATTTATATTGTCATTATTAATCTTCCCTGTGCAGCTCTTTCCCGAACCTGGTTTACGGGCGTACGGCGGAGTGGACGCTGCAGCTGTGCGCTCGTCCGTTTGATGGTTGGCTCTCCGCTCTGAAAGAGAATCTACGCCCTCTCCTGCTTCCTCTCTCTCTCCATTCAGGCCTGAAACCCCTGCAGCTTAAAGGAGTCTTTCAAGCCCCGGTTTCTTTGGGACGCACCACTTGACTCTCATCACCTCAGCTGGCATCATATCTAACGCTTCACAGGAGCAACTTCAAGGACAGGAAAACTTTCAGGACTTTACACCTCTCTGGCATCGTCAGATGATTACAGTCCATAAAATCTGTTTCATGCTCCTGACCTTCATATCACCTTAATGCCTTTCATGTCTTCCCGCTCCAACAAAAAAAAAAGAATTTTGAGTCCAACAAATTCACTGATGACAGTGAAAGCTGTTCATTTCCCACAAACGTGGCTTATTACTGCGCCTGTGTTACCGCTATCAGCCTGATTAAGAACCGTTTACACTGTCATTCAAGTGTATTATGTAGCTCTTAAATCTCCAGCTTGTCGTGTGGAGAACTTTACTGCTGCGTTTGGCCATTAGATTGAATCTTAAAGCTGATTAATCTGATTAAGCTAATAAAGCGTTGATTACTTAGCACAGAAGAGTCGTGATGAATGGAGGAAATAACTGCATAATTAGGACGTGCATATTTAGCACACATTTGCCTTATGAATAGATGTGCATGTGTAAAAGGATCTTGTAAAAACGGATTACAAATCAACGCCTACCGAATATCTGACAGTTGTTTACACGCAGCACTGTGGAAAAGTCAGAGACCTCCTTCATTTATTCTATTGTCAGTTACTGATCGACTTTTCAGGAGATATTTCTGAGATTAGATATAAGATAATCTACAAAAATGGACCTCCAAGAACCACCAAAATGTTGTAGTATTTTGTAGTATTTTGTGCCAAATATGCTTCAGGATCAACAAAGTATCTGTCTATCTAGTAATGCACCACCATGTTTCTAAAGCATAGATGGGAACAAGTATGAATATGAGGTAAATGGCCCAAGACACTACTAAACACACACAATGTGGGATGCAGATAGCTAACAAGCTAACAAGGTTCTCTTATTAGTTTTCAGTGTTGGGCTTTGAATTTCAGTATTTACTTAAATATCCACTGTAAAACGCACCATGTTTGTTGATAGATCTGCTATAAGTAGTTTAAAACTGATTACTGATTAAAACTGAACTATAGTCTGATACTAACACCACATAGTAAATCCCATAGAGGTGCCAGCAGACATTAGTAGTTTCCCTGCAGTGGGTATTTAGTAGGAAAAAGCTACTTACAAGGTGAAGGTTTCTGCATTAATCACTGCAGCACTTTGATATGTGTATGATATGGCAAATTTAGAAAGTGAATCAAAAGACCCCCTTCATGTTTTAACATTTCAGTCAAGATGGCCAAGAAGTGTGTTAAGTTCTTAACTTTTCAGGAGATATTTCTGAGGAGATCAGACGTTGGGGAGAGAGGAGAAGGATACAGTCGAAGGAAAATGAATAATAGAAAAGTGGCGTTCAGCAAATGTTCCTCCTAACAACCACCTGGAAGACCTGGTAGACACCAAAACTGCCCCCATCAGATAAACAGCACTGAAAGCTTTGATCTCTGAGAGAGAGGAGAAGATCAAGCTGCTTCAGATCTGAAAACATCCACAGGTGTTTCTGTCCATCCTTCCACTGTGAGAAGACCACTCGGCGCTGTGGGTCTGAAAGGACGTGTAGCTGATCAAGAAGAACCTCACTGAGAAAAGGAGACGGACACACCGAACAAAGAAGCTGGACGATGGACTGGCCACCCCAGACTCCAGACCTCAGCACCACTGAATGGGTTTGATTAGTTCAGAAAATGAACCAGCTTCTCAGACTGAGCTTTGGAGGCGTGTCTGCAGGTTCTTTGAGGAGCTGAAAGTGAGGCTCCTGAGACGAATGTAAAGTTTTGATTACTCTGAAAAATCCCTGCAGCTGTCAAAAGAATAACATACTTAATGACTGTTTAGCCTGGAAATGAAATAAATAAAGGGAGCTCCCTGAATTGCACCGTATGATAAAATAGTGTAACCTTCATTATGTGTCTTATAAAAAATATAATGAATAGACCTAAACTACACTATTCATTAGTGCCATTAATAAGCACGAGCCTTAACTGTTAATACAAAATAAAAGAGAGCAGAACCGAACAGCCGAACCCACAGAAGTGTAATAACCCGAACGGAGGTTCGCTGAAGATAATGACACATAAGAAACATGATTAAGGCTCTGTGTGTGGTGCTCTCTCTATCAGTGGCGCTTTAATTAAAACACCTCGCTGAACCCCAGAACTCAATTACCACATTCAGACGGGAGGAGGACGGCGCCGCATCGCCGATGACAATTCTTCTCATTTCCTATGCAAGCTGTTCAATATCTGTGCAATCAAACCAGCCCTATTGAGAGGGAAGGGAGGCAAAAACACAAGACTGTAACTCCATGAAGGACAGCAGAAATATCTCCTTCATTATACTCTCTCCCGTTCGGACCTCTACGGCCCACAAGGGCGAACGCGATAAGAATAATCAAGTGCAATTGCTCGCCCAAAGAAAGCTTTCAATAAACGTCTCTGACAGTACAGATCCGACCATTCAAAACACCGAAATTAATAATGAAATAGATAATTAAAGCTGCGCCTCAAATCATTTGCAGCGTTCAAAAATGGGAAAATGTGTACATGTCTGATGAGCACAGTTTGCACAGCTCTGAGCTTTACTAAACACCAGCCTGGACTAATATTGATCAAATTCAAAGCCAATATTTTCCCAATATGTATCACTGTTTGAGATTATATTTAAGTTGGTAATAATAATGTTATTGTTAATAATGTTAATGTGATCAATCCAGATTGTTGATACTATATTCTGAGTCTTAGTTTGTTTAGATCAAGGTCTGAAATACAGGGGGTCCTGGACCCTGGATGGGGTCCTAATTAACCTCCCCCGAATGTCTCAAAATCAAAATTCTGGGAGGTCCCTGAAAATAAACGCCTGATGTTATGGTGTCTCTTAGAGAAAACCACCTGCTCATATACAGATTCAGAGAAAGCCCATTGTTAACTGCTTCACTACCAATCAGCTGTTATTGGTGTTCTTAACTAACTAGAGCTGAAGCAATGCTCTGCCTCAGGGTGGCGCTGTAGGAAACTGCTTCACTAAGTTGGTCCCTCATAACTTAAGAACCGTCACTATGCCCAGGAATGCCTATGGAAAACTTTACGAGACTTTAAGACAATTGCCTTATGGACAGTTACTAACCTCAGGAATACAAGCATTGGTATCACTTCAGTTCACCGCAGAAAGGCGTGTCACTTTATCTTTGTCATAGTTGCTGAGATTGAAATGGGAGGACGTGTCCAGAACTGTTGGAGAACCAAACGCACAACAATGTGGGAGTCCAGACTAAATAAAGGATAGAAAAAATTCGTTCACAGCTATCAGACCACAGTAACGTCAGCTAACGTCTACAGAGCGATAAATCGAGGGAGAGGTAAAATCAACAATAACCAAAACGCTGGGGATGATAAACCAGCAAACAATAAACTAGTTGGCAAAAAGCTAAACACACACACACGCCAGCAGGGGGCGCGTCGGGTCGTAGACGTGCTCCACAAACACCGGCTCCAGTGAACGGACATGGACTCCCAGCTGAGCACTCGCTCTCTCGGATACCGACAGCTTGTGAGGGAGAAAAAGAAAACTGTTCCTCTGAAAGCGGCTGCAGCAGCGACTTTAAATCACCACCTGCAGTTAACGCTAGCGGTGAAATGACACAGAGCTTCTTTCCTCTGCTCATCATCAGCAGACGCACCGCTGAAACTGAGACGAGGCTGTTTTTGAGCTGCTCGCACTTCACTCCCCTTGCCCTGCTACAACTACGTCCAGTGAAAACGGCCTATTTGTAACGTGTCAGAACACATAAGACGCTCGCAGATAAAACTATTTTGAGGTTTTAATATAAAAAAAAACAAATCAAAACTCGTGACTAAACAGGCTAAGGTCAAAACAAGGAGAGAGCGAACAAAAGCCAAAAGGGACGTCCAGAGAAAGGTAAAAAAAACTAGAACAAAGCAGGTCAAAAACACAAGAGGGCAGGCAGTTAAACAGCGCTCAGTGAACCTGGGACAATACTTCACAAAGAAGGAAGGACAAACAATCAATATAGGGCTGGAAGCAGGTGAGGAGAATCAGTAATCTGAGACGGGCTGATGCCTGAGAGTCGTGAGCCATGCGACCCTCTGAATTCTGGGAGTTGGAGTTCGGGAGCCCATGAGCCGAGTCGGAGGGAGGTGTGACAGAACCGTTGACATAAGAGTGCCGCATTCCATACAGTACTTTTCAGTAGCTATTGTGGAAATACCTGACATCATATCAGATGCAATGATTGGTTAGACGCAAAATCTGCCAACCAAAATGCAAAATTTGGGTCAATATTCTTGCTTCCACAGAAGGAGCAGTTTTCTGTACAGTGTTTTCCTGCAGTTTATTTTAGGTTTTATGAATTCTAATTGCATAAAAATGACCACTAACTGATTCTACCTTTTTAAAAATTAGTTCATATAAACAACATGTGCAATGAGTGAGGCCATCATGGGAAAACCAGCCTAGCAAAGTGCGGCAGCGGTGTGGAGCCACACAGCTGCAAGGGGTCTGCAATAGTGTAAACAGACGGTCACTATTTACACAGATTTGATGTCCAAACTCAGCCTGGATGTCTTGCCAAACGTTTTCATGCCAACCGTTTTGGTGTGTGTTGCGCTGGTCTGAGTGGATCAGACACAGCAGTGCTGCTGGAGTTTTTAAACACCTCAGTGTCGCTGCCGGACTGAGAACTTAAAATATCGAGCCGACAGCGTCCTGTGGGCAGCGTCCCGTGACCACCGATGAAGGACTAGAGGACGGCCAACACAAACTGTGCAGCAGCAGATGAGCTGTCATCTCTGACTACATCTACAAGGTGGACCGACGAGGTAGGAGTGTCTAATAGAGTGGACAGTGAGTGGACACAGTGTTTAAAAACTCCAGCAGCACTGCTGTGTCTGATCCACTCGTACCAGCACAACACACACTAACACCCTGCCACCACGTCAGTGTTCCTGCAGTGCTGAGAATGATCCACCACCCAAATAGTACCTGCTCTGTGAGGGTCAATGGGGTTCGTGACCACTGAAGAACAGGGTAACAGAGTATCAGAGAAACAGATGGACTACAGTCTGTAACTGTAGAACTACAAAGACCAGCTATACAGTAAGTGGAGCTGATAAAGTGGACAATGTTATGAATGATCAGTAAAAAGCTAAGCATGGTGAGCTGTACAGTAACGTTGCTCAGTATATGGAATCAATACAGCTTTAAAAAACAGTAATATTAGATGCATAAGAATGGAAAAATGATGTTCTCCAATGAAAGGTACTAAGTATGTACCCTTAATGACCCTAATAGCCTCAGTTTAGTAGCCTGTTCTTCTGAGTGTATAGACGCTAAATCACTCAGCACTGGCCTGCGCCGCAACGGAAAAGCCACTCACGTGAAACGCTGGTAAACCTGCTCATGCTGACATATTAAACTGCTTAGCATTTACATCACGCTTTTCCAGGTCTCCGCGCTCTCCCACGCCCGCCACTCAACGCTTCACCCAAATTCTCCTGCATTAACCACCAAATTAGAAAATATCCCGTCTCATAACATCAGCTGCCCTTTAAATTATTCTCTTGAACCTGCGCCGCTCCATCACGCGGCGGAGTTAATTAAGCTATAGTGCGAGTAATAAAGAAGATGGATGGCGTGCGGGCGGAGACGCCTGCTCCTGCCTGGCAACGACAACCCGAGCCTGTGTAAGGTCAGGAGTCTGGACGATTGATGGATCTGTCAGCCAACCGTCTTCATGTGACAGTGGACTTCCCTCATGGAACTACACCCCCCCCCCGCCCCCTTTCCCCCACTCCCACCCGCTCCACCTCAAAGAATTGGATTGTTCCTGCCTGCGGGTTCCATCATCTTCAGCCCAACGGGGGGACAAATGAATGGCCGGAGCAGGAGTGAGAGACACCGCGGCCTTGCTGCGGAGGCAGGGAATCAGAATTCAATCTGTGAGGGCTACCAGTCATTCCTCGCTGTCGATTCCGCCGTCAGTGAAGGCAGCTTGGAATGAAAAGGGTGTCACTCCACGGTGGAAGGCTGGAGGAGCACCGCGGCCGATCCGTTTAGAGCGAGGCTGCCAGGGCCGACGCACAGTAATCATTTGGCTTCATTTTGTTTGGCCTTTTACCGAGCACAAACTCCAAAGCACTTCACTTTAGCGCACTAAGAATCGAGTCATCTGAGCATTACATTCACAAACCAGATGGCAGTCACAAAGGAGAAAACAATACTGACACTGTACTCGTCTTCCGCAGCTTTTCTACAGAAGGAGCTGCTGTGATCTAACTGGCAGCAGTCAACAGACATGTAACGTACACCAAAGCCAGAAGACAGAACTTCAGCCATGCCTCAACAGAAGTAAGAAGTAAATGTTATTTTAGTTCATTTTGGTATTATTTTCATTCCATTCCCCAGTCCATTCAGCGCATTGTTGGAAACAAAGCTGCATAAATAATGTGGTTTGGATTTTGTGAGGTCATCTCCCAAATGTCACTTGGTTACCACCATCTGTCTGAATCTTCCTTATCATAACACTGCCAACCGGCCTGAGTGTGTGGAAGCCAGCACACACTTCTTCCCAAACATGTGAAACCCAGCTAGTGCATCTTTTCAAACTGCACCTCATGCAATGCTGTACAGCAGCTGAAGGCACTTATAGGAGAGTGCTGACTGCCCATTTATGCGAACGTGAGCTGGCAGATGAGCAGGATTGGCCAGCATCAGTGTAGATGGACAGGAAAGAGGGACCAAGTCACTCGTCCAACTGGGAGAGCAGCAGGTGCAATTCTGAGTCTGGGTGGCATCCTCTAGATCAGTAGTAGGTAATAGGCTGATATATCATGTATACTGGTATATCATAGAGCTGGAGGATTTCTATATATATAATCACAGTTTGAAACTTTTTTAAAATCACAAAAGCTGCAATTCTAATTATACCTTCAATTATTTCACATTTTAACCTAAAAACACAAGTCATAACAGTTCATGAACTATATATATATATATATATATATATATATATATATAAATTTCCAAAAGTATTTGCTCGTCTGCTCATATGACTCATTCTTAATCCACAGTGTTTAATATGATGTCGGCCCACCCTTTGCAGCTATAACAGCTTCAACTCTTCTGGGAAAGCTTTTCCACAAGGGTTAGGAGTGTTTATGGGAATTTTTGACTGTTCTTCCCGAAGCACATTTGTGAGGTCAGACACTGATGTTGGACGAGAAGGTCTGGCTCACAGTCTCCGCTCTAATTCATCCCAAAGGTGTTCTATCGGGTTGAGGTCAGGACTTAATGTTAAAATTATGTCAAAAAATGAAAATGGATATATATATATATATATATATCAATGGACCCTCACAAGCAGGTACTATTTGGGTGGTGGGTCATTCTCAGCACTGACGTGGTGGTGGTGTGTTATAGTGTGTGTTGTGCTGGTACGAGTGGATCAGACACATCAGTGCTGCTGGAGTTTTTAAACACTGTGTCCACTCACTGTCCACTCTATTAGACACTCCTACCTCGTCGGTCCACCTTGCAGATGTAAAGTCAGAGACGACAGCTCATCTGCTGCTGCACAGTTTGTGTTGGTCATCCTCCAGTCCTTCATCAGTGGTCACAGGACGCTGTTGGCTGGATATTTTTGGTTGGTGGACTGTTCTCAGTTCAGCAGTGACACTGCGCAACACACACTAACACACCAACACGTCAGTGTTACTGCAGTGCTTAGAATAATCCACCAACCAGCCAGTCAAGTTCTTCCACACCAAACTGGCTCATTCGTGTCTTTATGGACCTGCTTTGTGCACTGGTGAGCAGTCATGTTGGAACAGGAAGGGGCCGTCCCCAAACTGTTCCCACAAAGTTGGAAGCATGAAATTGTCCAAAATCTGTTGGTGCTGAAGCTTTAAGAGTTCCTTTCACTGGAACTAAGGGGCCGAGCCCAACTCCTGAAAAACAACCCACACCATGATCCCCCCTCCACCAAACTTTACACTCGGCACAACGCAGTCAGACAAGTACCGTCTCCTGGCAACCGCCAAACCCAGACTTGTCCATCGGATTGCCAGACGGAGAAGCGTGATTCACCACTCTGCATACTTTGTTAGCCCCCTTTTACCCTGTTCTTCAGTGCTCAGGACCCCCATGCACCCTCATGGAGCAGGTACTATTTGGTTGGTGGATCATTCTGAGCACTGCAGTAACACTGACGTGGTGGTGTGTTAGTGTGTGTTGCACAGTATCAGTGCTGAACTGAGAATAGTCCATCAACCAAAAATATCCAGCCAACAGCGTCCTGTGGGCAGCGTCCTGTGACCACCGATGAAGGACTAGAGGATGACCAACACAAACTGTGCAGCAGCAGATGAGCTGTCGTCTCTGACTTTACATCTACAAGGTGGACTGACCAGGTAGGAGTGTCTAATAGAGTGGACAGTGAGTGGACACAGTGTTTAAAAACTCCAGCAGCACTGCTGTGTCTGATCCACTCAGACCAACACAACACACACTTTACACACCACCATCATGTCAATAGTACCTGCTCTGTGACGGTCCATATATATATATATACACACGTTTTCATTTTTTGGCATAATTTTAACATTAATTTTCTAAGTGAACATAAGTTAACAAAACATGGAAATTGACCAGGGGCGCTGAAACTTTTACATACGAGTGCATACTTTTGAGGCATAGTTTCCAGAAGCAGACAGACCCCTACCAGTGAGTGTGAGAGAGAGAGAGAGAGAGAGAGAGAGAGAGAGGAGCGAGGGAATATTTCCATTTTGAAGCCGTTATCTGCACAGCTATGTTGCCACTGACACATCTGCTATGTCACATCCGCTCTGACCCCGACCTCCTGCCAGACTGATCTGGACAGAGATGGAGGGAAACATCTTGGCACTCACATGCGAAGGTTAGGCTGGCCTCACGGCTCACGATGGTGCCGAAGGAGTTGGAGGCGAGGCACTGGTAAGTCCCGGAGTCCTGGTCTTTATTCAGACGGCTGATGCGAAGGTTTCCCCCGGAGAGGCTGTAGTGTGAGCTCGGCTTAGGGCTGATGATGGTGCCGTTGAGCTTCCACCTAAAACAAAATGTGAGAAAGAGAGAGAGAAAGAGAGGGTTATAATCAGAAAAAGCTGATTGCACGTCCCTTTTTACAAGCAGTGGTAAAAAATTACATAAATCATGTTTTTTCTAAACAAAACACATCTCCAAATTAATAACTTTACAGTAAAGGGTAAAAAAAAATCTTAACTGTAATGCAAGTTAAAGTTTTTTCAGGTACTTTATTTTTCATCCCCACAAAAACCGGCACAGTGCATTTTTACATGATCATTTTCCAAAGTCTGTTTAATTCTAACGGTCTGTCTTTGTTACTGTGCCTTTAAGACCATCTACATGTAAATGAGCTCTGTTCTGATTCGTTCAGAAAGCAGGCCAGACTGAAACTCTGTCTATAACTTCAGTTTGGATGGCGCTAAACTGCTGTAGCCTGAATAGGCGGATATACTGTATACATACTGGATATACTGTATTAACATGCTGGTTTTTGTGACATCACAAAAAGAAGGAATTTCAAACAGACCGTTGTCGCAGCTTATGTGGACTGTATGGACTGGGGAGTGAATGATGGTATGTTTACATACTACATCAGAGACTTTTATTTGAAAAAGAAGGGGAAAAAAGCAGTTTTCCACCATACGGTGCCTTTAACATAACAATATTTTATTCCAAGTCATTTCAGATCATTTCTATTGGTCCATTCCATGTCAAATAATTACGGTATGGCTGGCAAATCTGGCGCAGTATTACAGATCTGTATAGTTACCATGACAACTTCAGTTAAGGCTGATTACAGAACAGCAGTTCTTAAGTTCATAATCTCATCATTAAGAAAACAGTATCACACAAACATCTTAACTAGACTAAACCTCCTAAATACTGTCCTAACTTTAGGATAAACCCCAACAGGGTCCCAACTTCTTCTTTAACCATCCATTTGCAACATTATATTTATTTCTAGGCGACATATTTTAATTTCTAACTCTGCATTTTAAAAATCCCAGACACTGCAGGCATGATCTCCACCGACCCTCTTGTCACCTTTGTGTGTTAATGTTGATGAAAACTCGAGACAGAGCTGAACGTGTGGCTGTTTATTTGGAGGAATGACATTTGGGAAATGGAAACTGGAACTGCGACAACACAGTTGTCTGATAAGGGGAACATTCACAATGTGCTTAATCTTTTGTTCTAACCTTTGCATTGGTCAATGTAGCTGCTTTACATTGGTGCATGTTTAACATTTAAGAACGGTTGTTTGATAAGATCTCCTAACGTGAGATGAGATGCTGTAAGATAAGAACATATTCTTCAATTACGATTTGCAGTCCGTGGATCCTCATAGCCTCCATTCATTTTAGTCATATTTATGTAAAGCATTACCCGGCAACCAGGGAAACATTATTATATATAAACCAGTGGTGAACTGTAAATATTAGCGCAAGACCTTCAGTTCAGGCCATAAATATCAAAACATGAGATCAAAGTGTTAGTATGTCATTTCTGTGTTAGTATGTAAGCAGTAAGCTAACGGTTGGTATACATTAACCATTTACATTTATGGCATTTGGCTGATGCTCTTATCCAGAGCGACTTACAATTTGATCATTTTACACAGGGAGGCCAAGGCAGTGTTAGGAGTCTTGCCCAAGGACCCTTATTGGTGTAGTGTATGGTGCTTGCCCTGGGGGGGGATTGAACCCCAGTCTACAGCATAGAGGCAGAGGTGTTACCCACTACACTAACCAACCACCTTAACCATTTTTGGCCAGTTTAGATTAACCTCTTAAAAGGCCAAGCTTAATAGATACCAGGGTTTATTATTCAGTAACTACAGGGACCTTGATGCAAACTGGTCGAGTTAGAGTTCTTATTAGATTATAGAAATGTGTAACAAAAAAGTGGGTCCACCATATAAAGGGTTGAACCGGATCATTGGGATCCTGGTAAAAGATATTCCATGTTTTACGTGAAGCTTGTAACAGATATGAACACATATGTGAGTGTCTAGAACTTTCTTCAGACTGGTTCCATTATAAATCAAAGCACGAGTGGTTGATTCCTCTATCAGTTCCTAATTATCTTGGAGGTTAATCTAACATGCATAGCCTTCAGTCCAGCTCCTGAAGCCCTAACCAATGGGAGAGCTCATTTGGCTGAATCAATAAAAAAAAGTTTTCCGTTTGTCGTTCCAAGATTTGAACCTTTTTGTTGTCTCTAACAGAATTAATAACAAAATAATTTAAAAAAGTAATACTGCAGTGCTTGTAGAGTTGAGATACAACAAGCATGATGATTATATTAAATATAAATGAGATAAAAATCCCAGATTTGCTTTTTCTTTTTTAAATTGCTTCCAGAAATCAGAGAAGGCCTACGTGAGTCTGAGGGTCCCCCACTCTTTTAATATATCGCCGACGTTGCCTTGTATCTCAATTATTATTATATTTTTGCAGAATTTGAAAGATATACTTTGCCTTGCGCACAGATTTCATGATGAATAGTCCAACAGAAATAAGTATTTTTACACTGACTTGTTGAGTTGAGAACGTTTCTTCCTTCTCCTGAAAATTCACCATAAAGATTTATAAACCATGTTCTGATGGGCAGAAAATCAAACCGTCATGCACGTCATTTCTATTCATTCTTCAGTTCATTTTGCACAAACAAAAAAAGTATTCCAGGAGTGAAATGGCCGTCAAACACCTGCCATCCAATCACAGAGCCGGAATCTGTCTTGGCAAAAAGGGGGAAAAAAGAGCACAACTTATGACCATCCATCTTGCTCGACACCCAGTCAAACAGCATCACAGCAGAGCTTAATCATGGCGTAGGAGCAATTAAAACTAATAGCCGCAGTGAGCATTCAGTGGGCCTGCGCTCTACAGAGGGCCAGGTGATCATTGCAGGAATTCGCCGTGATCACCGAAGGATGTAATTCATTTATGGTGGCAGCTGATTCTCCACCCCTTCCCCCCATACAGCCTTATTACAGCAAACAAGCCTCAAAAATCAATACCGCTAAATTCCAGGGTGCCTCTGCTTGGGCTATAACTCATCATTCATGTATAAAGCATCAAATAACACATCTATATTTTTCCCTTTTTGCTCCCTTGACGGCATCCATAGAAAATGGAGCGGATAAAAACAGCTTTTAATTATAAATGATAACTGACATTTAGAAATGTTGATCACTGGCTAGAGCTACGAGTCATTGATTATGTTCTTAAGAAGGAATAATTAATGTCACCACACAGATTAAAAAGTTATTATCCACTATAGCCGTAAACAAAACAATTTTCTCTGATGTCCAGCTCCGTCAAACTGAACTCGGTGTTACCTTGCGACTGTTTGGTGCTTCAGATTTACCTAAACAAAAACAGCATCTCCCTAATGCTCACAGGAGTCGGCTCATTTGCACGTCAGGATATGCTCCACAGCAAAGCCTCTGCAGGCCGCGTTAACCTTCAGCAAACACCGGAGTGGACACAGATTCAGCTTAGTTGAAGCTCTGAAAGGATTTCTGGTGCAGAATTCCAGCTCAGCGTGTAATTTAGTCTTGGCAGAATCGGAGGCTATTCATGCTTTCCATGACCAGAACTTTACCAGGCAGCCTTCTTAATCAATAACACTGGAAAGCAGGACAAATATTTCAGCATATTCTGATAGTGACAGTGTACAAGCAAGTAAACAAAACTAGACTAAATAACTAGATAGATAGATAGATAGATAGATAGATAGATAGATAGATAGATAGATAGATAGATAGATAGATAGATATAGACAAACAGATGGATAGATAGACAGACAGACAGACAGACAGACAGACAGACAGACAGATAGACAGATAGATAGATAGATAGACAGACAGACAGACAGACAGATAGATAGATAGATAGATAGATAGATAGATAGATAGATAGACAGACAGACAGACAGACAGACAGACAGATAGATAGACAGACAGACAGACAGACAGACAGACAGACAGACAGATAGATAGAGACAGACAGACAGACAGACAGACAGACAGACAGACAGACAGACAGATAGATAGATAGAGACAGACAGACAGACAGACAGACAGACAGACAGACAGACAGATAGATAGATAGATAGATAGATAGATAGATAGATAGATAGACAAACAGATAGATAGATAGATAGATAGATAGATAGATAGATAGATAGATAGATAGATAGATAGATAGATAGATAGATATAGACAAACAGATGGATAGATAGAAAGACAGACAGACAGACAGACAGACAGATAGATAGATAGATAGATAGATAGATAGATAGATAGATAGATAGATAGATAGACTAAAGCAGGTTGGTGAAAGAAGCACAAAGCTTTTCCTTGTTTTTCTCTATTATTCCACCACTTACTAAGTAAGTGGTGTGGAGTGGGAGCGGACCGGGCAGTGGGGCAGCGTGATTTTGCCCAGAGCATTTTTTAAAAAATCAGAACGTCAGTATTTTCTCCTCTGAAATCACTCCGATGCCGCTCCATCCCAGGAGGCAGTGCTTTTCTGTTACCCTTGCCTGACATGAGTGATGCGGCAGCATGGCAGCTACAGCTCACATCTGACGGCCTTTCATACGCAGTGTTTGTTCTGCACTGTGCAGCACACCTGTACTGGAAATTCTCACAGATTGCACTGAAGTTACACACAGTCAGTCTCATGTCATCCACTTTTCTGTGCAAATGATAAGAAGATCATGTTAAAAACGCACGCAATTACCCTCGGCAGCTTTCTGGCTTGTGATTGGGCCGCTGTTTCAAGCCTGTTACCCTCAAGTCACATGTGCTCAGTTAGTTCTCAGCCAGGCGTATTTTAGAAATCTTGTTGTTTGGTGACTCACATTGTATGTTTGAACAGAACATCGTGTTCAGACGGTGTTATACACTCACACTGTATGAAAGTGCTCAGTCCGATTGACTTGCTGCATTGTGGGTTCTTACACAGCCCCTACAGGTAGTTCTGTCTTCGGAAAACTTCATGTAAGGCAATTTAATTCAAAACGAGTACTGAGCAAACACACTGGCTGAAGCTTTAATGGCCCCTACTCTCACCATATTGCACTGCATAGGAATTAAAATAATGGCTCCTGCACCCAAAAATCGCTATTTCAGCCACTGTTTGGATGTAGAAGCTAGAATTTCATATCTTGCTTATCTTGTATAGTGCACACTATAGTAATTAAGGGTCATTCAGTCATCGAAAAGCCATGCTACAGCAGCTTCGCTTACATGTAACATGCCGTGAACTGAAACTAAAAGCAGGGTAGGACGATGCAGTCTCTCTCTACAGCCTATTAAACTTATACCTCACAGTTCTCTGCAGTAAAACCAAGTAAAGTCGAATTCGGTTTCTCAAAGGTCGACCTTTTTGTCTTTGTTAGCCTATGTGTTTATCTGTGTTGGGTCAGTGGTTGTGATTATGTATTTGTGAGGTTTGCGTTTTGAAGAAGTCTGTTGGTGAGACAAGCAACCAAAAGTTCTGCCACATCCGAAATTCAAAAAAACAACAAAGCTGAAATTCATCAAACAATGAAACTGAAAATGAAGCTGAAACTCATCAATGAAGCTGAAATTCATCAAACAATGAAACTGAAAATGAAGCTGAAGTTCATCAAACAATGAAACTGAAAATGAAGCTGAAATTCATCAAACAATGAAACTGAAAATGAAGCTGAAATTCATCAAACAATGAAACTGAAAATGAAGCTGAAATTCATCAAACAATGAAACTGAAAATGAAGCTGAAATTCATCAAACAATGTCACTGAAATCTGTTAAACGACAAAACAGATATTCATCAAAAGATGAAACTGAAAATTAAGCCGAAAATCATCAAAACTGAATTCATCAAATGATGAAAATGATATTTGTCACTTGATGAAACTGAAATAATAAAGCTGAAATTCATCAAACAATGAAACTGAAAATGAAGCTGAAATTCATCAATGAAGCTGAAATTCATCAAACAATGAAACTGAAAATGAAGCTGAAGTTCATCAAACAATGAAGCTGAAATTCATCAAACAATGAAACTGAAAATGAAGCTGAAATTCATCAAACAATGAAACTGAAAATGAAGCTATAATTCATCAAACAATGAAACTGAAAATGAAGCTATAATTCATCAAACAATGAAACTGAAAATGAAGCTGAAATTCATCAAACAATGAAGCTGAAAATGAAGCTGAAATTGTCACAGGATGAAATTCAGCCCAATCATTAAATTCAGTCCATTACAATAAAACTGAGCTTAAAATTGGGTAAAATTGCAGTTTATGTCCAGCTTTATACTTTGAGAGAGCTGTATTCAAGCTCTTCTTCTGGTAAGAAGATTAGTTTATTGTATTTATTTATTTATTTTTGTGATGTGTTTTGTCTTATTCAGAGAGGGAAGTGCTTACAAATGGCCAGAAAAGACAACTGAGTCACTGTCTGACTAACTAAAACTAACTTTCAGTGCGACATATAGCCTCTGTCTATGCTTATAGACATGTGACCATATTCAATAATAAGGTCAACATTATCACGTTATCAATATTAAATGACATTTTCAAATTCCATCACTGCCTTTCAGTCAAACTAGCGGCAGCTTCACCTGAGATTTCTTAGATAAGCAGAGCAGCTCTGCTTTAACCACACGCTCACATTGTTATGCAAAGCTTTGTTTGATGTTTGTACAGCTGTTTTCCTGAGTTGTTGGTCTGAACACCTTCACAGCTCACAGTAAAATGGCATATAAATGGATTCAGCCAACTGAAGGAAACAAATGCTTAGTCCTCTAAAAGACGGAAATACTTAGGAACGTGAAAAGAGGTTAAACACCAGAAACAATCACCATTTTCTATATAATCCTAGCATCTCCTTTTTCATTCAAGAGAAACTAAAGAGCGTTTGAGGGTCTTTAAGACCTGGGACAGAGTGCAGTCCACCAACTTTCTGCTAGACTCTGCTCTTATTGTTAAAGTTAAACTTTGGCCCACGCTATGAAGTGAGCTGCTCAGATCACCCAGGATTAGGTCACTCTGTAAACTCCCCAGTGGGTCCGCATGTTCAGTCTCTGACTGCTGATTGACTGAACCACTGATCTGATGTCAGCTGAGGTAAAGTGAATGGGCACAAATGTAAAACTGGTCCATTACAAGTTTGACTGAAAGTAGCTCTATAAAGATTTCATACAAAAGGCTGCAGCTAAATTACGTGTATAAATGTAACTCTGGTAATAACGCTGATACCATACTGATCATTAAAGTTGTCAAGGAGTTTTGAAGCAATACTTTGTTGCCTAGTCATTTCATTTTTATGCAAAGTTCTTCAGAAATGCGTGGATATGACTGCACACAGAATTTGAGGGTGGGAGTTTTAGTGAGGAGAACTGTCAAAGTGTTGAACTCCAGCACTTTTCAACCTAATCTCTGTTTAACCTGCTGCATCTGTAGTGTAGAGTCTGTTGTTACAGACAGTAATTTGGACGTTTTCCTGCATTTAGAAAAGAACAGAAAACTTGCAGACTGACTATACCCTTACACTCCTATAGCAGCAGCTAATGGGCAGATGCTGAATTCTGCAAATAAATGCTTTTTTGTAAAAAAGGTTCATAAATTCTTCAATTATCTGCAATTCAAAAAAGCTCAAGCTAGCAAAGCTTTGTTAGGATTGAGAAAAGTGGCATTATTGAATAATTACTTGATGTGCACTGCAAAAAATGATCATTGTTGAGATTTTTATGAACTTAATTGAACCTATTTTCAATTATTTTTTACCTTTATTCAATTAAAGTATCTCCCTATAGCGGTAGATCATTTTGCTTATTTTAAGAAATGTGCTTGAAACCAGCAAAACTATCATCAAATCAGTGAGATCATTTTATTAATACTTCATAAAATGACCTAAAACAAGTAAATCATGTCTAAATATAAGCCAGATAATCTTAGGAAAAGTGATCAACCATCTCAAATAAGACATAGTAGATATATCGACTAGATTTAAGATAATTTATCTTGACAATTTACTATTTTTTTTTGCAGTGTGTTAAAGTCATATGTGCAAAAACCCAAAAAGACTCAAAAAGATCCAGTTTGATGTTTGGGTCTCCAAAACAAAATGAACATTATTCTTGTTGAAGAAATGAAGACAACAGTAGATAACTCACATCCTCAGAAGACACGTCCTTCACAAAGTTTTGACTGAGTTCTCTTTGAATTATATTTCAGATATCAGATGCATCCGCTTGGAGAAGGGGGCCGAAGCACAACCCAGAATCCAAACTGTTCTTAATAATAATAATAATAATAATAATAATAATACATTGGATTTATAATGCACTTTTCGTTTATAGTAAATCTCAAAGTGCTCACAGTATAAAACATTAATTAAAAGATAGTAATCAAATCATACTAATAAAATATGATACTTTATTGTCCATATGTCCTCCTAAAAAGGCCCTGCGATGGACTGGCGACCTGTCCAGGGTGTATCCTGCCTTCCGCCCGAAGACTGCTGGGATAGGCTCCAGCACCCCCCCGCGACCCTGACGGAGAAGCGGCTTAGAAAATGGATGGATGGATGGATGGATCTTCCACATGTTGCAATTACACACTTTCACCAGAGGGGTCTCCAAATCCCCAAAACTTACACAGTGAAGCTTCAAGCTGTAAATGTGCATAATTTATTCTCATTAGCTCAACGCAAGGTCACAACAGTTCACACACAGAAAGCTACCAGTGTTCTCGTTCCTCTGATAACTCTGAGATACGGGGCAGAATATTTTATTTGACTATATTCAAGACATTCAAGTTGATTTCCATTCCACTGGCAGAATGGTCACAAGGGTGCCTGCACTGTGGTTATCCATAATAGTGTGAAAGTGGACTCAACATTACTAATTACACAAAAATGTAACGCTGGCTATTATTACACTTAGTATCAGCTTTAGTAAACAACCTCTTCTCCGGGATAACTAATCAAGGACACCACAATAGTGATAGTGATTGTGTTAGATTAGGGTTAGAACTGAGCTCTGAAGGGGGCAGGAGGTGCAGGACCATGGTCAAGTTTTGCAAAGATGTTCATTGAAGTAAGTAGCATTATTTGAATGTGCTCATATAAAGACTTGAAAAGCGCACTTTATTTCAGTTACTTTGCAGTATGTATGATATTTAAATGGGAACAGCACAGATCTTAAGAATGACACAATTGAGTGTTTGAGATGTAAACAGAGTTATTCAGAGTGGGTTTGGTGAGAAATGGTTCGGATGTCTTTACAGTGGTGGTGATGGGAACCAGGCATTCGCCATGACTACAACGCAGATATAGACACTTTATTTACCACCCAGAACCCCCAGAGAACCTCCACGAGTCTTCAGAGTGTATATATGGAAAGTTGATAACGGTAAATTAGTGGAAAATCTGAAAAATATGTTTTTTGGGGGAATTATTTTGGCTTACAATGTAGCCCATTTGAGGTCATAAACCTCGGTATTAAACTCTTCAGACGTCTGGTTCCTATCGCCACCACTGTCAACAATTCTGACTCTGCGAGTTTCACACCAAACCACTCTGAATGACTCTGTTTACATCTTAACCATTTAATTATGCAGAAATTTGAAAGAACTGTTAAAATGTCCTACTAGAAATTTGAGTAACTTTCATTTTTGGAACAGTATCCACTATAATAACGTGAACAAAGTGTTAAAAAATGAACTAAACACGTTTTGCAAACATACATTTTTAAACACAATTTGGGAGAAATGACCAACTTTGACTGACCCCCATCAAGCATACTTGTTTGCACTCATCAGATGAGCATCGACGAGTTGAATCACGAGCGTTAATGCAGGGAGACATGCGAAACGCAGGGGTCAGGGAGCTGGACAGCGATATAAAACCTGAAAGAGCCGGTTTGAGATTTAGCAGCAGACGTGCCTACAGGGATGTCCCGTGATTGGATTTCAAAAGAGTGGCCTCAAGCCACGAGCCAGGCCAGTTGGTCAGCAGTTGGGGGTGGAGAGGATTTTAAAGGGATGTCTGTGGTGGTGGGGCGAGTGGAAATTTCTGTTTCTGCGATCTTGGAAGTGGAACTGATAACGGCATCAGATGATCAGTGGGCTGGCTGGCTGGCTGCGGGTGAGCAAGTGGCACGGACGGATGTTTAGATACACGACATGTACTTGTGAATTTAACCCCAGTCACTGTAAATACAGACTCCACCACCTGGTGCTCAACACTTTCTTGGATGACAGTGAGGTGCAGGATGTGTGACGAGCTGCATTTTTTCTTTTATAATACTGCTCAAATATGAATAATTGCTGTTAATTTATTCAGGAATAACTTGCAGCTTGTGTAAACTGAAATGCTGTAAGCAGAATGTATTTCAAGATGCTTAATTCAATATTTCAAGCTTTTTCACCAGCACTAAAAACTTATTAACTGCTAAATAATTAGTTATTGTCTGTGTGTAGTCATTCCCTAAAACATTATCTGCCTCTGAATTTGCATATTAATTCCACACTCTTAAAAAAATGGATCAAGATGGTTCTTTTGTAAAGAAAATGGTTCTATATAGAACCGCAAACACTCAAAGAACCCTCTGCATGAGTAAAGGGTTTTCTGTATCATGAACGGGTTCTTCATTCTCCATTCTGATATTGTAGATGGTTCTGTATAGAACCTTCTTAAAAAGGCTTCTATATAACACCAAAAAGTGTTCTTCCATTGTTATTATTGCTCTATAGCACTACTAACCCTTTTAAGTGCTATATAGAACCTTTGTCAAAAAGGTTCTATATAGAAGCATCTGTGCACATTTTCCATCAATCTGATGAACACGGTCATGATGCAAAGAACCCTTTAATCATACAAATGGTTCTTTGAGTGTTCATGGTTCTATATAGAGTGATTTTCTTTACCAAAGAACCCTTGAAGAGCCATCTTTATTAATAGTGTAGTACAGTCATGACAGAAACATGTATAGCTCTTAAAAATAAAGGGTCAAATATGTCAAATAAGAACCACTTTTGGTTCCATAAAAACTTCCCCTGTATGATTCTTTAAGGAAATAATTTTGTAAATGTTTTTTCACATGATGTAATGGTTCTATTAAGAACCATTAAACTTTTACACAGTGTCATCTTTAAGCTTCTTCACACTCAAATCTCTTTTACAAATAGGGTTCTTTAGTGAAGCAAACATGGTTCTTCTACAGCAGGGGTTTTTAATTAAAACTCAATAAGGTCCAGTTTGAGAAAATTTCCTCAAGGTCCAGAACATCATAACGTCTGACTTGCATGATGGTTTAGTGCCATATGCTGTTAACTGAAGTAGCCGAGTAGGAATATCAACATCTTATATAGTCGACAGCTGAACATCAGATCAAATAAAGTCCAGTTCGGTCAGATTTCACCAACATTTACTGAACATCAGATCAAATAAAGTCCAGTTCGGTCAGATTTCAACAACATTTACTGAACATCAGATCAAATAAAGTCCAGTTCGGTCAGATTTCAACAACATTTACTGAACATCAGATCAAATAAAGTCCAGTTCGGTCAGATTTCAACAACATTTACTGAACATCAGATCAAATAAAGTCCAGTTCGGTCAGATTTCAACAACATTTACTGAACATCAGATCAAATAAAGTCCAGTTCGGTCAGATTTCAACAACATTTACTGAACATCAGATCAAATAAAGTCCAGTTCGGTCAGATTTCAACAACATTTACTGAACATCAGATCAAATAAAGTCCAGTTCAGTCAGATTTCAACAACATTTACTGAACATCAGACCAAATAAAGTCCAGTTCTGTCAGATTTCAACAACATTTACTGTCAGTTTCCTCTTTTTAGATCCCATCTTGTGGAATTACTTCCCTCTGACTCACTTTCTTCTCTGACTGCTGTTTCTCTCCTCGTCCCTCCCCTGTGTACCGTCATTCACTCGAGTCTCAGAGCTCATCGTAATGCACAGATCTGATTGGCTGAGTAGCGTCACGTGTGATATTTACAACGCATGTGATTGGTCAGTGAGTCTCCCGGATGCTAAAGCTACCGTAATGACTAGAAAAGTTACGCTGGTCAAAATAGGAGCAGCCGCTCGAAATAAAATAATTCTCAATAGTTTATTGCTTACAGGTCCAGGTCCGCATAGGAAAGCGGCTGGGTCCGGACTCGGACAGCGGTTCATCTATTGGTGACCTCTGTTCTGCAGCATCGCTCTCTATTCGGTACTTTTTAAAAGTTATAAAGGTTACATTTTAGAGTGATCAGCTCTGCTCACCTTTCTTCATCAGAGCTTTTATCAGATCTGAAAGTTTGTTCTAAACCCAAACAGAACCTGAGAACTTTCTGCCCAAACCACATCAAGTTATGAGTCTTACTCTATTGGTGCACTTTGTAGTTCTACAGTTACAGACTGTAGTCCATCTGTTTCTCTGATACTCTGTTACCCTGTTCTTCAGTGGTCAGGACCCCCATGGACCCTCACAGAGCAGGTACTGTTTGGGTGGTGGATCATTCTCAGCACTGCAGTAACACTGATGTGGTGGTGGTGTGTTAGTCTGTGTTGTGCTGGTCTGAGTGGATCAGACACAGCAGTGCTGCTGGAGTTTTTAAACACCTCAGTGTCACTGCTGGACTGAGAATAGTCCACCAACCAAAAATATCAGTCAGTGTCACTGCAGTGCTGAGAATGACCCACCACCCAAACAGTACCTGCTCTGTGAGGGTCCATGGGGGTCCTGACCACTGAAGAACAGGGTAACAGAGTATCAGAGAAACAGATGGACTACAGTCTGTAACTGTAGAACTACAAAGACCAGCTATACAGTAAGTGGAGCTGATAAACTGGACAATGAGCGTAGAAACAAGCGGTGGAACATGATTATAAATCCCAAGACAGCTGCAAAGCTGCATAAGTTCCGTAATATAAAGCATCCTGCAACTCATTTCTGCTACTGTTACAATGTCAAGCATAATTAACTAAATTACAGTCTAATTAAATTAAAATGACATGCCAAACAGGTTCTAGATAGCAATTTAGTAAGCGTGAGGCACAATCTTCAAAGTGCTGCGTGAGTATTTTGTGCAAAATGATGATTACCACCAACACAGTCCAACTAAATTACACTGAAATGACTAAAAGGTTCTAGATATTAAGCTCATAAATCACATAGTAAAAATATATCATATATCTGGAATAACAGTGCAGAACAGAAACATGCACTGAATTTAACTGTAATGTCACACATTTAAGCAGTTAGAACCTACTGTTAGAACCCAGTAGAACCACAATGCTTTATTTACAGCCCAGATTCAGTTAAGTTTATAGCTAATAAACAGATACAGGCTGTCTAAAACTCAGCACTTTATTCGTGTACAATATTTTTCATATAATTATCTGATAAAAATAATCACACAATACTGTGAACATTGGATTTCAAACTCACCCAGATAATATCTAGAACTTAAGGGACTGTAAAACAAAATGTACAGAATAGAATTGAACACCTTTGGCTGCACTAAAGACAACGTTTGGACCAGCCATGAGCATCAGGTCCTGTCAAATATCTCAGCATCCTGCGAAAGATCTGAACTCTCTGGAGTTGTATTAACATCATAAGAGCTGCAGCATCACGACAGAATCATTTTGCACATGTATCTTTCATATTTGAAAACTGATTCTGAGATCGTGAGTGTTGATTCCAAACGTTTGAATTGCGTTGTTTTCATATTTGCTCCCTGCAGAGTTTCTACTCAGTGTGTTTAGTATCAGCAACATTCGTCACTCGAGATGCACCATCAGACAAGACAGTGAACAGTCAGAACAGCTGATCTGAACCGAAACTGAGACGTAAAAAACACGCCGACTCAGTCAGTTCTCATCACTGTAACTACAGCCAGACACAACAGCTCATTACACAGCGTCTCTTACAGTCTGTGAGGCTGCCTTTCCTCGGTGAAGCTCTCATGCAAAGAGTTGCATAGCGTAAAGGATCCTGCAACTCATTTGAAACTCAACTGCAACAGTTGCAAGAGTCTCAACTTTGTGAGACAAGTTTCATGAAACAGTTGAAACGCATCATGCGATTGTTTTACAAACAATTCATTTCGGCAGAGAAGAACATAAAAGCAATGACAATGAGATCAGGTAAAGCTGGTAGATTAGGAAGCTGGGTTCAAGATAATTAAGTTGTGGCCACAACTTAGTAAGTGGTGGGAACAAGATCGTAATGTGGGGCCACAACTTAATAAGGCATGAGCATGAGATGATTAAGCATTGAACACAGCTTAATAAAAAAAAATCATCTCATTCCCATGCGTTACTAAGTTGTGGCCACAACTTAATGATCTTATTCCCACATACTGGGATCTAGTTCCCACAAATTAATAAGGTGTGGCCATATATTATTTTTATTTATATGGGATGCCACCAGCAGGGCTCTGCACAATGATTGAGTCAGTTTGGATCAGAATTATTATTATTATTTTTTTATTTTTATTATTATTATTATTATTATTATTATTATAATAAATGCAACCACATTTCCATAAAAGTTGGGACGCTGTGCAGAATGTAAATAAAAATAGAATGCAATGATAAGCAAATCATGTAAGCCATATATTGAATTGAAAATAGTACAGAACCAACATTTCAAATGTTGAAACTGAGAAATTTTATTGCTTTTTGAAAAATATTTGCACATTTTGGATTTGATTCCAACGACACATTCCAAAAAAGTTGGGACGGGGGCCTGTTTACTGTGCTGCATCACCTCTTCTATTAACTACAGTCTTTAAGCTTTGGGAACACTTTTGGGGACACTGCTGTAGTTTTGAAAGTGATAGGTTTCAGCTGCTCAACATTTCGGGGGCTCCTAGTTTTCATTTCGTAATGCACTAAATGTTCTCAGTGGTGACCGGTCTGGACTGCAGGCAGGTCACTTTAGCCTCCGGACTCTTTTAATACAGAGCAATGCTGCTGTAATACATGCAGAATGTGGTTTGCAAATAATCAAGGCCTTCCCTGAAAAAGACGTCATCTGGATGGCAGCAGATGTTGCTAAAACATGTTTATATCATTCAGCTTTAATGGAGCCTTCATAGATGAGCACATCATCCATGCCCCCTAAACCATCATGAATACTGGCTTTTGAACTGTGTGCTGATAACAGGCTGAGTGGTCTTTAGCCCGGAGGACACAGTGTCCATGATTTCCATAAAGAATTTCAGATGTTGATTCGTTGGACCACAGGACACTTTTCCACTTCCCCTCAGTCCATTTTAAATGAGCTCAGGCCCAGAGAAGGTGGCAGCGTTTCTGGATCCTGTTTATATTTGGTTTCTTCTTTGTGTTTTAGAGTTTAACAGCATTTGTGGCTGCAGTGATGAACTGTGTTCACAGTCAGTGGTTTTCAGAAGTGTTTCTGAGCCCATGCAGTGATTTCCACTACAGAATCATGTCTGTTTTTAATGCAGTGCCGCCTGAGGGGCCAAAGATCACGGCCAGCAAATACTGGGTTTTGGCCTCGTCCCTCACAGACAGAGATTTCTCCAGATTCTCTGAATCTTTTAATGATATTCTGTACCATAGATGATGAAAAACAAAAGTTCTTTGCTATTTTATGTTGAGAAACGTTCTTCTTGAACTGTTGCTCTATTTGATGGTGCAGTCTTTCACAGAGTGGTGACCCCTCTGCATCTTTACTTCTGAAAGACTCCGCCTCTCTGAGACGCTCTTCATACCCAGTCATGTTACTGACCTGGCCAATCAACCACCAGGTGTTTTTTAGGATTACACAACTTCACCAGCCTTTTGTTCCCCCGTTCCAACTTTTTTGGATTGGATTTTTTTTCAATTAAATAGAGTTTAATTAATTTGCACATCATTGCATTTTGTTTTTATCTTCATTTTGCACAGCGTCCCAACTTTTTAGGAAATGGGGTTGTAATACTAGTTCTCTTTTGATACCCCCCCCCCTTTTACACATGACTGAGTTGCTTTGGAAATGATGAAACATGCAACTCACAACACGCAACCAGTTGCATGCATCACTGTGCAAATCCAGCCTAATGTGAACAGAGATAACTGCTGTCCCTGTAATTGAGATTTGTGTAAATAACCCTAAAGAGGTAGAGACTGCGTTAGACGGGAGGCAGATTTCCTGAGAAACTAAGTTGAAGGTACTGAGTGAAGAGGCTCTTGAGAGAACTCCAGCAGCCGTAATTTACACAAAGTTGTTAAACTTCAATTACACTGTCTTTCCAGCTTTCACCTGCAGAGATGGAGTTTTTCATTACGTGTCGGCAAGACGGCGGTTTGCATTTCAACCGCATGCTGGAGCTGTAAAGAGTGTGACAGCATGAGAGCTAACAGACTCCTGCGTCTCAGAGACTAAGTGTTTTTTCATGCAGGCTTTTAATGGAGATGGAATAAATGTGGCGTTCAGGTCAGGCAGGTTTAAGTTTTACAGTTTTGTCGCAAGAGTGTGGCTGGTGTGTGTGTGTGTGTGTGTGTGCACGTGCATGTGTGTTTGTGCTGGTGTGATTATAAAAACACCAATTTTCATGTCATAAGAGACAAATGAGTGTGTTTAGCAGGTTCAAGGAGGAAATTAATTTCAAAAGGACTAAATCAGTGTATTTAGTAGAACTGCTGAAATGGGCCTATTGTGTGTGCATATACAGTGAGGAAAATAAGTATTTGAACACCCTGCGACTTTGCAAGTTCTCCCACTTAGAAATCATGGAGGGGTCTGAAATTTTCATCTTAGGTGCATGTCCACTGTGAGAGACATAATCTAAAAAAAAAAATCCGGAAATCACAATGTATGATTTTTTTAATCATTTATTTGTGTGTTACTGCTGCAAATAAGTATTTGAACACCTGTCAATCAGCAAAAATTCTGGCCCTCACAGACCTGTTAGTCTACCTCTAAAAAGTCCACCTCCACTCCACTTATTATTCTAAAGTAGAAGCACCTGTTTGAGGTCGTTAGCTGCATAAAGGCACCTGTCCACCCCACACAATCGGTAAGACTCCAAGTACTAACATGGCTAAGACCAAAGAGCTGCCCAAAGACACCAGAGACAAAATCGTAGACCTCCACAAGGCTGGAAAGGGCTACTGGGCAATTGCCAAGCAGCTTGGTGAAAAAAGATCAACTGCTGGAGCAATTATTAGAAAATGGAAGAAGCTAAACACGACTGTCAATCTCCCTCGGACTGGGGCTCCATGCAAGATCTCACCTTGTGGCGTATCAATGATCCTAAGAAAGGTGAGGAATCAGCCCAGAACTACACGGGAGGAGCTGGTCAATGACCTGAAGAGAGCTGGCACCACTGTTTCCAAGGTTACTGTGGGTAATACACTAAGACGTCATAGTTTAAAGTCATGCATGGCACGGAAGGTTCCCCTGCTTAAATCAGCACACGTCCAGGCCCGTCTTAAGTTTGCCCATGACCATTTGGATGATCCAGAGGAGTCATGGGAGAAAGTTCTGTGTTCAGATGAGACCAAAATAGAACTTTTTGGTCTTAATTCCACTTTCTGTGTTTGGAGGACGAAGAATGATGAGTACCATCCCAAAAACACCATGCCAAAGCATTTTTTTCATTCATTATAAAATTTACAATGCAAAGCAGGAATTTTCAAATTACTTCAAAAACTAAAAAGGTCAAAAATGAAGATACAAGGTGTTCTCACCTTGACACACTATATTTCCAAAAGTATTTGCTCATCTGCCTTCACACATATATAAAGTTGAGTGACATCCCATTCTTAATCCACAGGGTTTAATATGATGTTGGCTCACCCTTTGCAGCTATAACAGCTTCAACTCTTCTGGGAAGGCTTTCCACAAGAGTTAGGAGTGTTTATGGGAATTTTTGACCGTTCTTCCAGAAGCACATTTGTGAGGTCAGACACTGATGTTGGACGAGAAGGCCTGGCTCACAGTCTCTGCTTTAATTCATCCCAAAGGTGTTCTATGGGGTTGAGGTCAGGACTCTGTGCAGGCCAGTCAAGTTCTTCCACACCAAACTGGCTCATCAATGTCTTTATGGACCTCCTTTGTTCACTGGTGCGCAGTCATGGTGGAACAGGAAGGGGCCGCCCCCAAACTGTTCCCACAAAGTTCCTTTCACTAGAACTAAGGGGCCGAACCCAACTCCTGATATGCAACCCCACACCATGATCCCCCCTCCACCGAACTTTAGACAAGCACAGACAAGCACCATTCTCCTGGCAACCGCCAAACCCAAACTTGTCCATCAGATTGTCAGATGGAGAAGCATGATTGGTCACTCCAGAGAACACGTCTCCACTGCTCTAGAGTCCAGTGGTGGCGCTTTACACCACTGCATTCCACGCTTTGCATTGCGCTTGGTGATGTAAGGCTTGGATGCAGCTGCTTGGCCATGGAAACCCATTCCATGAAGCTCTCTACGCTGTTCTTGAGCTGATCTGAAGGCCACATGAAGTTTGGAGGTCTGTAGTGATTGACTCTGCAGAAAGTCGGTGACCTCTATGCCCCTCAGCATCCGCTGACCCCGCTCTGTCATTTTATGTGGCCAACTACTTCGTGGCTGAGTTGCTGTCGTTCCCAATTGCTTCCACTTTGTTATAATCCCACTGACAGTTATAATAAATTAATAAATAATAATAAATTATAAAACAGGATTTTCTTAAATTGGAGTTAAAAGCTACTGAGAAAATTAAGCTCATAACAACCACCTGGTAGACACCAGAAATGCCCCATCAGATAAACAGCACTTAAAGCTTTTATCTTTGAGAGAGAGAAAATCAAAATGCTTCAGATCTGAAAACATCCACAGGTGTTTCTGTCCATGTTTCCACTGTGAGTAGATGACTCAGCGCTGTGGGTCTGAAAGGATGTGCAGCTGTCAAGAAGAACCTCACTGGGAAAAGGAGATGGACACATCAACCAAGAAAGCTCCTGGTGTTCTCAGACATCAACACCAAAATTAAAACATTACACCAAGAACATTTTGTTTAGCTTTAAACATGGTGTTTCTTTTATACTTTTTAAATATTATGATTTATTATCATTATCATCATCATCATCGTTAACCGCTTAGTCCAGATAGGGTCGCAGTAGCAGTTGGGAGAGCAGAGAATCCCAGATGACCCTGTCCCCCGCAACTTCCTCCAGCTCATTCCTAGGGACCCCAAGCTGCTCCCAGGCCAACTTGGAGATATAATCCATCCAGCAGGTCCTAGGACAACCCTGGGAGGCATCCAGGGGGCAATCAGGATCAGACGCCCGAACCACCTCAGCTGGCTCCTACCAATTTGGAGGAGTAGCAGCTCTCTTCCGAGCTCCTCACCCTTTCAAGTAGAGTGTAGCCCACCACCCTGCAAAGAAAGCTAATTTCTGTCGCATGTATTCACGATCTCATTCTTTCGGGTCATTACCCACAGCTCATGACCACAGGTGAGGGTCGGGATGTAGACCGACCGGTAAACAGAGAGCTTCGCCTTATGGCTCAGCTCCCTCTTCACCACTACAGTCCGGTACAGTGACTGCATTACTGCTGCCGCCTGTCCCAGCCTGCGGCCGATCTCACCATCCCTCTTCCCATCACTCATGAACAAGACCCTGAGATATTTAAACTCCTCCACCTGGGGCAGGTCCTTTCCCCTTACCTGAAGTGGGCATGCCATCCTTTTCCAGGCTAAGACTCAGATTTGGAGCTGCTGATCCACATACCAACCGCTTCACACTCAGCTGCAAACCGCTCCAGTGAGTGCTGAAGGCATCCATGTGATTCAGCCAAAAGAACATCATCATCTGCAAATAGGAGAGACGCCACCCTCCGGCCTCCACACATAATGCCCTCCTGACCTTGGCTACGCCTTAACACCCTGTCCACGAATATCATGAACAGGTGTGGAGACAGGGCACAACCCTGGCGGGGTCCAACACTAACACTGAATGTCTGACTTAATGCCGAGTATACGAACACAGCTCTCACTCTAGGAGTACAGAGATTGGATGGCCTGGAGTAGTAGCCCCGGCACCCCATACTCCCAGAGGACATCCCACAAGATATCTCAGGGAACACTTTTGTAAGCCTTCTCCAAGTCCACAAAACACATGTAGACTGCGTTGGCAAACTCCCATGCCCCCTTAACAATCTGTGAGAGGGTGACTCAAGGTTGCAGTCCATAACAGCTGAAAACAGTGCCAAATACAGTGAGAAGAAACACAGCCTCTCCCGTGCTAACAGCTAAAAACAAAGCCTTCTGTTCTACTCCGAAAACCCACCACTGCACCCATATTCACACTCTTCATCATAAAAGTCCTGGAACCTGAAACAGCCCAGCATTAACATTTCTCCCTTTTAAAACACTGAACTATTCACAGCGCAGTGCAGTGATGCCACAGTATATTTTGTCAGCACATTCTTAGTACAATACCATATTTGTACATTTTAATTGGACTCTTAAAACGTGTAGATATATACCATTTATACAACACTAACAAGGTAGTAGACAGCATGAATTCCCAGGGCGGCTGCAAACAGTGCCCCACTATTACCCACTAGCCTGCAGCCAAGAGAGGCCTGTGGGCCTGGTAGATGGAGCAGAGCTGTGCTGTGAGGAAAGAGGCGAGCCTGGAGACACGGAACTGACAACGGAGGAACCTTTGGATGTGCTTTCAACATGGATGGCAGATGCAGATTTTCTAAATGACTTTCTCAGCTCCACTAGTCAACACCCCCCGACTCCCCAAGAGCGGTGCAAAGCTTTGAATATTCAATGTTAATTACTGCCGAAGCTCCAGAGACCGAAAAATATTCCCATCTTTATTTCAGCTTCCATTCTTTTCAGGTTTTTTTTCAGTTTCCACACCTCCAATGTTCAGTCTTAGAAGTTGGTTGATGATTTTCTGAAGCAATCAAACACATTCAGTGATGTTGAGGTCTGGACTCCCTTGATTTTTCTCTTCCATATGTAATTATCTCATATCTAATCTCCTCATAAACATCTCCTAAAGAATTAATGACTTGTACTCGGCTGTATTAACTGGACTTGAGTGGAAACGAAGGATGCTCTCTAACTTTGCACACTACTGTAGGTCCACGTGAGAAGCACACATTGTGCAGGCACTGTAAACGTACCCCTCCAGAGGAAGACCCTAATAGGTTGTTAATGAGAAGTCGCTCGCATTGCTGGAAATCTTGCTGCGATGTTCTGCGAACGTGGCTGAAGGCAACACATATTATGGTATGATTGAATGTAATCAGCACCTTGCAGCTGGGCCACTTCATTTACTCAGCACATGCTTCATGTGATCGTGTTCAAACAGACATTACGTGGAGTTACAGAACCATCTGGCAGCGGAGACGGGAGACGGCCACCTCGAATCCCTGTGAGTAACATGCACACATCTAAAAATCTCCCACGCACCAGCTGTCTTTGTGCAAAAGCTGGGAAACACAGGTCTGATTTACCTTCAGGGCTTTCTGAACTTAAAGTATCTGCAGAAGGAAGCAGGGGACGTGTGGTTTAGCTTCTACAGCTAAACGGCTAACGGCACTCTAATGAGTGCGGCAGGCATAGCGCAGCGGTTAGCAGCGTAATGACTTCTGAAAGTGATGGAGTTCGGAGCTGCCCGGAGGAAGACATCCACCGCGAGGCCAGATGATTCAGCCAAGTTGACAGGAAACAGGAAACAGCTGATTAGCTCGTCCATTAGGCTAGCTCGATCCGGGGTGGGGGAGTAAATGGACCTGTCTGGCCAAAGCACACCTCAGCTGCAGCAGCGAGGAGAACCGAATTGATCCGTACCAGGCACTTGGCTCAGGCAGAACATACTTGGCTATTGATAAACTAATGAAGCATGTGGTCAAAGCCGCGTTTCTATCGAAGCAGTGTTTCTTGCAAAGCGCTGAAGAGCTGCACATCTACAGGAGCTCGTGCTCGCTTGGCTCGTCTTGTGGAGAAAAGTAATCAGGAGAATTCTTCAAACATCATTTAGTTCCTTAATTACCTAATTTATTTCCTTTTATGCTTAAAACCAGCACAGTTGGTCCCTGATACCAAAAGGATGTGTGTAATTTGATTACATAATTTTAAAAAGTGACAAAAAGTGTGATTTTTTTTTTTTTAAACAAAATCAACGTCCTGACAAAATGATGAACCTAGAACTTTTAAGTGTTTTCCTCTGAAGTTGCAGAGACTTTCCTTTCCTTCAAATTAATGGGAGGAATACATGCTGATGCTTGTGCATTAAAAAGCACGGGTCTCAAACACAATTTCCAATGGCCAGGTGGTCTTCTCTAAGGGAGGCACATTAAAAAATGTAAAAAATGAAAAAAATTAAATATAAAAAATCCCCGAATATGGGGGGAATATGTAGGTCAACGTCAAAGTCAAAGTTTATTTATGGAGTGCAGGGACTGTCACAGGTCAGCTCCACAGAAAATCCAGGTCCAAGGCCCAACGATCAAGACAAAGGCAACAGAGGTCAGGAAAAACTTCGTAAGAGCACATTTTAGTCAGTATATAGTAGCAATTCTTTTGTCATGACAAACCACAATCACTACTACTAGTACTATTATTAATACTACCACTACTACTACTACTACTACTATAACTACTACTATTACTATTACTACTATTACTACTACTATTACTATTATTACTACTAAAACTACTACTACTACTATTATTACTACTACTATTACTACTACTGCTGCTATTACTACTGCTACTACTACTACTATTACTACTACTACTACTACTAATAATAATAATAGTAATAATAATAGTGGTAGTAATAGTAGTAGAATAAATACATAGCACTCAATGCATACTGTAGCAAGCCTTTATTGGCCATGGACCCTCAGGAGGTGTGGCCATACAAAGTGGCAAAATGCACAGCATCACAAGACCACCAGACTCACAGTAATAGAAACTTAAATGTATAAATATGTTGCTGTATTTAGCTTAAAGATGTATATATGAGTGCCATTCTGTGCCAGACTGGGGGTCTATTGGGGCTGTGTATCTACCACTAGCATGGAATGTGTGGTAAGAGGTGACCTGCTGGCTTCTTGGCTGTTCTATATTGATGAAGGGCTGGTCTCCTCTGTTGTCAGGTTCAATAAAAGAGCACTTGTTTGAAGCGTTTTGTTTCCCGTATCATCATCTTCTGTGCCGATGCCACAATATTTTAAATGTTCGGTTAGATTAATTAAACTTACATTTGATTGTTTTTCTTTGAGGTTTCCTTATAACATTTGCATTCTTTTATATAATAGCAGTTTCCTGATCACTTCCCAACCTTAGAACGATGCTTTAAATTAATATTTTTGTTACTGTGCCTTTAAGACTGATATATGCATGAGCTCTCTTCTAATTGGCTGTGCACAATTCAGAAAGCAGTCCTAACTTTAGCATGAGTGGGTGGGGCTAATTCGCTTCTCTATCTGTCAGTCTGAGGGACGAGTCTAGGTTTGGTGAATGCCAGGAGAACGTTACCTGCCTGACTGCACTGTCCCAACTGTAAAGTTTGGCGGAGGAGGGATAATGATATGGGGCTGTTTTTCAGGGGTTGGTCTAGAACCCTTAGTTCCAGTGAAGGGAAATCTTAATGCTTCACCAAGACATTTTGGATGATTGTATAATTCCAACTTTGTGGGAACAGTTTGGTGAAGAACCTTTTCTGTTCCTGCAACAGAAAAGCAGCTCCACAAAGTCAGGGCTAGGTGAGGTCGATGTGGAAGAACTTGACCAGGCCCTCACAGAGCCCTGACCTCAACCCCATGACACACATTTGGGATGAACTAGAACGGAGATTGAGAGCCAGGCCTTTTCGTCCAACATCAGTTTCTGACCTCATAAACGCTCTTCTGGATTAATGGACACAAATTCCCATTAGACCCTCTCCAAAATCTTGTGTAAAGCTTCCCAGAAGAGTGGAAGCTGTTAGAGCTGCAAAGGGGAGAAACTCCAAATGAATGCCTATGAATTTAGAATGGGATTCAGAAAAGCTCCTTTAGGTGTGATGTGTAAGGGTCCCAATGTTTTTATCCATATAGTGTATATACATAAACGCATTAGCCTCCACATACTGGTGCTGTCAGAGCAAAGCCTTGTGTGCCCAAAATGAACTTTACAGGAGAGGGAAAATCATTATTTTTGGACCATATCTGTTCGTCACAATGAACGGATTATTGGGGTTATTGAATTGTGCAAAAAATAATAAATAAAAAGTAAAAATGATAGAAAAGTATGAAAATTGATCATTAATACGAGCCCTTTAATAGCAGGACTATTATAATGCGAGAAATGTTAGAACGGTCAATCCTCCATTCTCAGTGGAATCAGTGGATAATGGATCATTTGGTTCGCTCAATTTTTAAATTATTTTAAATTCTAATCATCAGTCTAACTGTAAATATATGACAGGCCGTATGAAGCTGTCTCGCGGGTTTGAGGACCCTGCTTTGGACTGTCACGCATTCGGAGACTCCTATGGAGGAAACTGGGAGATCAGGTAGCGTGTATTGACCCCTGACGTCTGCCTAGCCTTTACTGCACCTTTGCCAGTGTTTGTTGGACCCGTGTTTTTTGTGACCTTTGCCTTGACTTTGACTTTGTGTATGATTTGCCCCTTTTTGACAAATGTGGATTTAATTTCATTTAATCAACTTTGTCTTTCATCCGCGTTGGTCTGCGATTCTGCGAACCTAACATAGACCTCCTGTCTTCCATTCGAGTTCGACTTCTTCATCATCTGCTCAGAAGGTAAACAGCAGTGGTGGATGAAGTACACAAATCATGTACCTGAGTTAAAGTCGAGACCCCCAAGGTAAAATATTCCTCCAGTAAAAGTAGAAGTTCCTCCCTTTAGACCTCCACTTGAGTAAAAGTACTAAAGTATTTACCTTCAAATGTACTTAAGTATAAAGTAAAAGTACTAAAAGAGTAATTCTGGCTCTGATCTGGTCCTGTTATCATTTTTATAACCAGACTGGCTTCATGAACTCATTTCAGGTGAAAATCCTCCAGCGTCTCTCTTGGTAAACCAGTCTTTTAATAGAACGTCATTAATTAGTGACGCTGACGTCTATTAAAATGATCAGAAGCACAAAACACTGAAGGTAAACAGTTTCCATCAGGGAGAACCGAGTGGCTCTGAAATCACTTTTTACACACAAGCAAAGTTTCAGTTTCAGATTTATTTACAACTTAGTTCCAAGTTTAAGTTGAATAAAAACTGGCTTTAAACTCAGGATCACAGATGAGCTCCTTTACTATGTTGATCTGTAGGCGTCTGTTCATAAACATAAACCAGCCCAAACTCATTTACTATAAAATGAAATGGTGTTTGTAGAAATTCAGAAAAAAGCCGCGTCAGTCTCGACTGCATATGTGGACATATTTCTATATTGTGCTCTATTTACACAAAGTTAGGTTAGTTCATCATTTATGTTGAACAGACTCTCCCAAAGTTTTACGCTGCTGCGCTGACGTTGAACCGCGTGCTGCACTGGGTCGGTATGACCAACAGGTCAAAACCAGCTCTAAACAAAGTGACCGCTGGGCCCTGATTGGTGCTCTGGCTTTGCGCTTCTTTCGTTTTTGACATGTTACGTTTTTATATGCACAGAAACCAAAAGGAACGACAGATTTCTCAAAATGTAGGAGGAAAAAGTCGGATATTAGACTCTGAAATGTAGTGGAGTGAAAGGAAAAAGTCGCCCAGAACGGAAATACTTAAGTAAAGTACAGATACACGAAAAAAAAACTACTTAAGTACAGTAACAAATTACAGTTACTTAGTTACTGTCCACCACTGGTAAACGGTGCATGATTGGCCCGACATGCTGAATGGCTCACCTGTAAAAAGGTGGGGGCTGCCCTTGTGCTTCACAGCTGAACACTACTTCTCGGCTCTTCTCCATGGAGTCCACTGGGAAAACAATGCTGCCCGGCTGCTTGGTGAACACAGGACCCTGCGGGACGTCGTCCACTGCGAGAGAGAGAGAGAGAGAGAGAGAGAGATTGAGAGGCTCAGCAAACTTACATGCACACAGCCAACCTGCTCACAAGACAAGCAATCAGTAATTGGTGTTGAGTGGACCAACACTAGTAAACCATTAGAGAGAGGAAACCACAAGGAGACAAAACATATCAATTAATTCCGCTTGCCGCCATCACGGTCGCGTCAGGAGGATCGTTGGGGGACGGAGACGCAGCTTCAGAAGCTATTTAGATGGTAATAGGATCGCGGCTGATTCGTACTGAACAACATTTAGGGGATGCACTGACATCTGCCTGTTGTCAATTTGCGGTACCTTTTTAGCGGATGCTGTAGGATCAGCGAACGTGTGGGCAATTAGAGCTGCGGTTTGCCGCTCTTGATTGCGGTTTGAGTCCTCTGTCTGAAATGACACGCCGAAGAGAAGCCTCCACCACAGCTGGGGGGAGGGGGGGGGGGTGCTGATGTAAAGGCTTTCACTGCACACGAGCTGCTGTGTCTACACGAGCTGCTGCTGGCATGAACAACGTTGTGGTTCTAAGTAAGGTGTATGCAGTCAAAGTGTGCGATCTTCAAGCTGATGACACTCCAAATAAAAAGGGTCACCCATGAATGTAAAAGCGGTGAACTCGTCTTATTTACCGAATGTCAGATTCATGATCAAAGCCCAAACACGTGGCTATTTCAACCGTTCAATCTCCATTAATAACAACGCCTCGGTGCTGTTGTCTGTATCTGATATGTAAGCAACGTCCTCTAACGAAGCCGAAAACTGGTCGATTTTTACTCACAAAGTTCCTCTCTGACACATGAATAGGAATACAAGCCGCACCTCAGATGCATTTTATCATTAATCTGGTTAAAGAAATCAGTGGGAAGCAGTTTGGTATCTGATCTGTGTTCTGAATGAGCTCGTTCATCTTTTATACAGTGATAGGAAACCACGTTCATACGATCACATTTGTTTTTTTTTACAGAATTCGGGGAAAATAAACCAGATTTATTGGCCCCTCGTGGAACTTACTGGTGTCCACTTATCAGATGACCATAAACAAGTTGAATCATGAGTGTCAAGTCCTTAATAGGCCCAAAGTTTTATTATAACCTAAGAACAGCTCAGCTAGTTTGCATTGAAGTGTCTGTAATTACAGAATAATAAGCATTAATATATAATAAGCCTGAGATTTTAAGAGGTTAATGCATGGAAAATGAAAAATGCAGGATGCGCAGAGCTGGACGTAATGCAACAAAGTTTTTTTCGTAATTGTTTTGCCTGCACAAGTGGATCAGACACAGCAGCGCTGCTGGAGGTTTTAAACACCTCAGTGTCGCTGCTGGACTGAGAATAGTCCACCAACCAAAAATATCCAGCCAACAGCGTCCTGTGACCACTGATGAAGGACTAGAGGATGACCAACACAAACTGTGCAGCAGCAGATGAGCTGTCGTCTCTGACTTCACATCTACAAGGTGGACGACAAGGTAGGAGTGTCTAATAGAGTGGACAGTGAGTGGACACAGTGTTTAAAAACTCCAGCAGCACTGCTGTGTCTCATCCACTCGCACCAGCACAACACACACTAACACACCACCACCACGTCAGTGTTACTGCAGTGCTGAGTATGACCCACCACCCAAATAGTACGTGCTCTGTGAGGGTCCATGGGGGTCCTGACCACTGAAGAACAGGGTAACAGAGTCTCAGAGAAACAGATGGTCTACAGTCTGTAACTGTAGAACTACAGAGTGCAGCTATACAGTAAGTGGAGCTGATAAACTGGACAATGAGTGTAGAAACGAGGAGGCGGTCAGAGTGTTATGCCTGATCAGGTGTGTCTCTCCCCAATAGAAAGATTTTAAAAATGAGTTTCAGGCCAAAACATTCTTTAAACAGCTGAAAAACAGACGTCGGTGATGTCCGGCAGCATTCGCCACCACTGTGGACCACTAAGTTGATCTAGAACGGAACATTTTGCCTCAAACCCCTCTGAAAAAGTTTGTTTGCACTGTAATAATTTAAGCATTTTCCGCACGACTGGTTCTCTGTGACTTTGTAGAACTTCGTCAGGGTCATTTTAAGCAAAACCAAATGGGAGCTGCATTCAACTGGTGCAAATCCAACATGCAAAGCAAGTCCGGACTGACTTTGAGACCAGTTTTGAAGCCGTGTGAAATGCTCTAAAGGTCAGCTGGCTAGCTCTCCAGCAGCGGGGGCTGATCATTGCCAGTCCAACCCCCAGAACTGGCGCAGCTGATCTGAGTTCCACACAGAAAGAGCAAAAGCTTTTTACCAGCAGGAGGCCTTGGTGCAATATTGGGCAGGAAGTAAGTAATAGGAGCCCTCAAAAAAATCACTCTAGCCATTTGTGTTTATTCAGCGCATTGGTTAAATGAGCAACAGCATATTAAAATAAACAAATAAATAAATAAAGCCTGGCAGTGGAAATCAGTGCTGTTGTTCCACAAGCTGTTTCTCGGTGCAAGCTGCATGTAAGCCACATGTCCTTCGTTAGTGCAGTCTAGGGATAATACTGATGCTAAAAGGTACTTTCATCTCCAACATATGACTCACGTCTCATGAATATTCGAAGTAGGACCTGAAAGCAGTGAGCAAGTTATATGATGGCACAAAGTTCGAGAGCAGGCTCCCGAGTGGTGCAACCGTCTAAGCGTAGGCCCTATCATCAGGTGACTGTGAGTTCGATCCCTGGTGATGCCACAGCCGTCCAAGGCTGGGAGTCCAAGAGAGCAAAACTGGCCTCGCTCTCTCTGGATGGGTAGGCATTTCAGTGTAATTCAGTCAAACTGTCTTGGAACACCTTAAAAGTGCTTTTAAGCTTTTGTCCTTTAAGTTCAATGAAAAAATTTTATTAATATTTGAGTAGTTTGTAGGCTTAGAGCGGCATCCAGCTCACAGATACAATTTTATGACTGTTTAAAATGATTATTTGCTTCATAATACATAATCTGTGCTGGAGGCACAGCTGGTTTATTGCATCCTTTGGCAAAGGACGAGCCCCTAATCCGAACTCCCTGAAATCAGATTAAAATCTGAGGGATTACCAGTATCTGTGATTAATCCAATCTCACTGTTTTATTTGAAGATGCCCTCTCATGGGGTGCTGATGATGCTGATAATGTTGTTTTGTTTGGTATTTCATCCACCAGCTAGGAAGCAACTATTTTCTGTGGGGGAATTTTAATTCACGCTGCAATCACGGATTTGTAGAATTCCAGCAGATTTATAACATCAACTGATTCCTGGAGATAACAACTTTTTGATCAGCTCATGAGCTATCAGATCCTATACCAGCACAACATCCACTAACATGCAAGTGCTGTGCCGAGAATAGTCTATGAGAGAAAATAATGTGTGGTCAGTGGTGGTCCTACTGCGATCCCCTCCACAGATGAATGGAGTAGAGGGCGGCGGAGGAACTGTGCAGCAACAGATGGGCTACAGTCTGTCACTGTAAACATACAGAGTGCACCTTTACGGTAAGTGTTTATGATAAAGTGGTTAATGAATGTAGATACAAGGTGAACCTGCACCTCTCATAATAATTACACCTAATTGCCTGATTATATTCCACATTTGTCAGATTTCACAATCATATACTCATCTCAACAAACAAGGTGAACTGGGTGCATTTGCATTGGTTGGTTTGAGGCAAATTTGTACATAAAAAAGCAGAAAACACACGAACAACAGGACAAAGTAATTTTGATCTTCTAAATACTACGGCACCTTTACCTTTAGAGGGCGGTGGTGAGCGACATTTGTTTATATGATGTTTAGTAACATAACCTCTAGAGGGCGGCAATGAGTGATGATTGTTTATTTGATATTTAGTCATATAACCTCTAGAGGGCGGAGCTGAGCGGTGTTTGTTTATTTGATGGTTGTTAATGACGTCTTTAGAGGGCGGAGCTGAGCGGCGTTTGTTTATTTGATGGTTGTTAATGACGTCTTTAGAGGGCGGAGCTGAGCGGCGTTTGTTTATTTGATGGTTGTTAATGACGTCTTTAGAGGGCGGAGCTGAGCGACGTTTGTTTATTTGATGTTTGTTAATGACACCTTTAGAGGGCGGAGCTGAGCGACGTTTGTTTATTTGATGGTTGTTAATGACGTCTTTAGAGGGCGGAGCTGAGCGACGTTTGTTTATTTGATGGTTGTTAATGACGTCTTTAGAGGGCGGAGCTGAGCGGCGTTTGTTTATTTGATGGTTGTTAATGACGTCTTTAGAGGGCGGAGCTGAGCGACGTTTGTTTATTTGATGGTTGTTAATGATGTCTTTAGAGGGCGGAGCTGAGCGGCGTTTGTTTATTTGATGTTTGTTAATGACACCTTTAGAGGGCGGAGCTGAGCGGCGTTTGTTTATTTGATGGTTGTTAATGACGTCTTTAGAGGGCGGAGCTGAGCGGCGTTTGTTTATTTGATGGTTGTTAATGACGTCTTTAGAGGGCGGAGCTGAGCGGCGTTTCTTTATTTGATGGTTGTTAATGACGCCTTTAGAGGGCGGAGCTGAGCGGCGTTTGTTTATTTGATGGTTGTTAATGACATCTTTAGAGGGCGGAGCTGAGCGGCGTTTGTCTATTTGATGGTTGTTAATGACGTCTTTAGGGGCGGAGCTGAGCGACGTTTGTCTATTTGATGGTTGTTAATGACGTCGTTAGGGGGCGGAGCTGAGCGGCGTTTCTTTATTTGATGGTTGTTAATGACGTCTTTAGAGGGCGGAGCTGAGCGACGTTTGTTTATTTGATGGTTGTTAATGACGTCTTTAGGGGGCGGAGCTGAGCGCCGTTTGTTTATTTGATGGTTGTTAATGACGTCTTTAGAGGGCGGAGCTGAGCGGCGTTTGTTTATTTGATGGTTGTTAATGACGTCTTTAGAGGGCGGAGCTGAGCGGCGTTTGTTTATTTGATGGTTGTTAATGACGTCTTTAGAGGGCGGAGCTGAGCGGCGTTTGTTTATTTGATGGTTGTTAATGACGTCTTTAGAGGGCGGAGCTGAGCGACGTTTGTTTATTTGATGGTTGTTAATGACGTCTTTAGAGGGCGGCACTGAGGGGCATTTGTTTATTTGATGGTTGTTAATGACGTCTTTAGAGGGCGGAGCTGAGAGGCGTTTGTTTATTTAATGGTTGTTAATGACGTCTTTAGAGGGCGGAGCTGAGCGGCGTTTGTTTATTTGATGGTTGTTAATGACGTCTTTAGAGGGCGGAGCTGAGCGGCGTTTGTTTATTTGATGGTTGTTAATGACGCCTTTAGAGGGCGGAGCTGAGCGGCGTTTGTTTATTTGATGGTTGTTAATAACTCCTTTAGAGGGCGGAGCTGAGCGGCGTTTGTTTATTTGATGGTTGTTAATGACGCCTTTAGAGGGCGGAGCTGAGCGGCGTTTGTTTATTTGATGGTTGTTAATGACGTCTTTAGAGGGCGGAGCTGAGCGGCGTTTGTTTATTTGATGGTTGTTAATGACGTCTTTAGAGGGCGGAGCTGAGCGGCGTTTGTTTATTTGATGGTTGTTAATGACGTCTTTAGAGGGCGGAGCTGAGCGGCGTTTGTTTATTTGATGGTTGTTAATGACGTCTTTAGAGGGCGGAGCTGAGCGGCGTTTGTTTATTTGATGGTTGTTAAAGACGTCTTTAGAGGGCGGAGCTGAGCGGCGTTTGTTTATTTAATGGTTGTTAATGACGTCTTTAGAGGGCGGAGCTGAGCGGCGTTTGTTTATTTGATGGTTGTTAAAGACGTCTTTAGAGGGCGGAGCTGAGCGGCGTTTGTTTATTTGATGGTTGTTAATGACACCTTTAGAGGGCGGAGCTGAGCGGCGTTTGTTTATTTGATGGTTGTTGACGCCTTTAGAGGGCGGAGCTGAGCGGCGTATGTTTATTTGATGGTTGTTAATGACGTCTTTAGAGGGCGGAGCTGAGCGGCGTTTGTTTATTTGATGGTTCTTAATGACGTCTTTAGAGGGTGGAGCTGAGCGGCGTTTGTTTATTTGATGGTTATTAATGACGCCTTTAGAGGGCGGAGCTGAGCGGCGTTTGTTTATTTGATGGTTGTTAATGACGTCTTTAGAGGGCGGAGCTGAGCGACGTTTGTTTATTTGATGGTTGTTGACGTCTTTAGGGGGCGGAGCTGAGCGGGGTTTGTTTATTTGATGGTTGTTAATGACGCCTTTAGAGGGCGGAGCTGAGCGGCGTTTGTTTATTTGATGGTTGTTAATGACGTCTTTAGAGGGCGGAGCTGAGCGGCGTTTGTTTATTTGATGGTTGTTAAAGACGTCTTTAGAGGGCGGAGCTGAGCGGCGTTTGTTTATTTAATGGTTGTTAATGACGTCTTTAGAGGGCGGAGCTGAGCGGCGTCTGTTTATTTGATGGTTGTTAATGACGTCTTTAGAGGGCGGAGCTGAGCGGCGTTTGTTTATTTGATGGTTGTTAATGACACCTTTAGAGGGCGGAGCTGAGCGGCGTATGTTTATTTGATGGTTGTTGACGCCTTTAGAGGGCGGAGCTGAGCGGCGTTTGTTTATTTTATGGTTGTTAATGACGCCTTTAGAGGGCGGAGCTAAGCGGCATTTGTTTATTTGATGGTTGTTAATGACGTCTTTAGAGGGCGGAGCTGAGCGGCGTTTGTTTATTTGATGGTTGTTAATGACGTCTTTAGAGGGCGGAGCTGAGCGGCGTTTGTTTATTTGATGGTTCTTAATGACGTCTTTAGAGGGCGGAGCTGAGCGGCGTTTGTTTATTTGATGGTTGTTGACGTCTTTAGGGGGCGGAGCTGAGCGGCGTTTGTTTATTTGATGGTTGTTAATGACGCCTTTAGAGGGCGGCGCTGAGCGGCGTTTGTTTATTTGATGGTTGTTAATGACGTCTTTAGAGGGCGGAGCTGAGCGGCGTTTGTTTATTTGATGGTTGTTGACGTCTTTAGAGGGCGGAGCTGAGCGGCGTTCGTTTATTTGATGGTTGTTAATGACGTCTTTAGAGGGCGGAGCTGAGCGGCGTTTGTTTATTTGATGGTTGTTAATGACGCCTTTAGAGGGCGGAGCTGAGCGGCGTTTGTTTATTTGATGGTTGTTAATAACTCCTTTAGAGGGCGGAGCTGAGCGGCGTTTGTTTATTTGATGGTTGTTAATGACGCCTTTAGAGGGCGGAGCTGAGCGGCGTTTGTTTATTTGATGGTTGTTAATGACGTCTTTAGAGGGCGGAGCTGAGCGGCGTTTGTTTATTTGATGGTTGTTAATGACGTCTTTAGAGGGCGGAGCTGAGCGGCGTTTGTTTATTTGATGGTTGTTAATGACGTCTTTAGAGGGCGGAGCTGAGCGGCGTTTGTTTATTTGATGGTTGTTAATGACGTCTTTAGAGGGCGGAGCTGAGCGGCGTTTGTTTATTTGATGGTTGTTAAAGACGTCTTTAGAGGGCGGAGCTGAGCGGCGTTTGTTTATTTAATGGTTGTTAATGACGTCTTTAGAGGGCGGAGCTGAGCGGCGTTTGTTTATTTGATGGTTGTTAATGACGTCTTTAGAGGGCGGAGCTGAGCGGCGTTTGTTTATTTGATGGTTGTTAATGACACCTTTAGAGGGCGGAGCTGAGCGGCGTTTGTTTATTTGATGGTTGTTGACGCCTTTAGAGGGCGGAGCTGAGCGGCGTATGTTTATTTGATGGTTGTTAATGACGTCTTTAGAGGGCGGAGCTGAGCGGCGTTTGTTTATTTGATGGTTCTTAATGACGTCTTTAGAGGGTGGAGCTGAGCGGCGTTTGTTTATTTGATGGTTATTAATGACGCCTTTAGAGGGCGGAGCTGAGCGGCGTTTGTTTATTTGATGGTTGTTAATGACGTCTTTAGAGGGCGGAGCTGAGCGACGTTTGTTTATTTGATGGTTGTTGACGTCTTTAGGGGGCGGAGCTGAGCGGGGTTTGTTTATTTGATGGTTGTTAATGACGCCTTTAGAGGGCGGAGCTGAGCGGCGTTTGTTTATTTGATGGTTGTTAATGACGTCTTTAGAGGGCGGAGCTGAGCGGCGTTTGTTTATTTGATGGTTGTTAAAGACGTCTTTAGAGGGCGGAGCTGAGCGGCGTTTGTTTATTTAATGGTTGTTAATGACGTCTTTAGAGGGCGGAGCTGAGCGGCGTCTGTTTATTTGATGGTTGTTAATGACGTCTTTAGAGGGCGGAGCTGAGCGGCGTTTGTTTATTTGATGGTTGTTAATGACACCTTTAGAGGGCGGAGCTGAGCGGCGTTTGTTTATTTGATGGTTGTTGACGCCTTTAGAGGGCGGAGCTGAGCGGCGTTTGTTTATTTTATGGTTGTTAATGACGCCTTTAGAGGGCGGAGCTAAGCGGCATTTGTTTATTTGATGGTTGTTAATGACGTCTTTAGAGGGCGGAGCTGAGCGGCGTTTGTTTATTTGATGGTTGTTAATGACGTCTTTAGAGGGCGGAGCTGAGCGGCGTTTGTTTATTTGATGGTTCTTAATGACGTCTTTAGAGGGCGGAGCTGAGCGGCGTTTGTTTATTTGATGGTTGTTGACGTCTTTAGGGGGCGGAGCTGAGCGGCGTTTGTTTATTTGATGGTTGTTAATGACGCCTTTAGAGGGCGGCGCTGAGCGGCGTTTGTTTATTTGATGGTTGTTAATGACGTCTTTAGAGGGCGGAGCTGAGCGGCGTTTGTTTATTTGATGGTTGTTGACGTCTTTAGAGGGCGGAGCTGAGCGGCGTTCGTTTATTTGATGGTTGTTAATGACGTCTTTAGGGGGCGGAGCTGAGCGGCGTTTGTTTATTTGATGGTTGTTAATGACGTCTTTAGAGGGCGGAGCTGAGCGGCGTTCGTTTATTTGATGGTTGTTAATGACGCCTTTAGAGGGCGGAGCTGAGCGGCGTTCGTTTATTTGATGGTTGTTAATGACGTCTTTAGAGGGCGGAGCTGAGCGGCGTTCGTTTATTTGATGGTTGTTAATGACGCCTTTAGAGGGCGGAGCTGAGCGACGTTTGTTTATTTGATGGTTGTTAATGACGCCTTTAGAGGGCGGAGCTGAGCGACGTTTGTTTATTTGATTAGCTTTTGATTCCTTAGTCCAGAGTTTGAGTTTTGGATTTGAGGAGTAAGATATCAGCCCTCACTGTTGATCTTCAATGCCTGGAACTGGTGTTAAAACATTCCGACAGACGGTATCGCTAGACGACAGAAAATGTGGTGCTCTGGCTCATCTGAAGACTGAAGTAACATCACGTCTGGTCCCGCTGACGCTGCTGATCCGTAATATTATTTGTAATAATAGCATCAGATTCGAAGACTCGTCCTGTTCCCTCTACATGATGATTCTGCACTGTACCCTCCCATTGTGCTCCCAGACTAACCACCTTGCGCAGCAGAGAGAAAACTGCTATTTGTGCATGGCATTGTCCCAACTCTCTGTTAATGAACAATGGGACTTCTACACTATTGATTACCACACTGTGGAAGGTCATCCGTTATTTTTCACAGAGCAAAGGGCAAAACCATCAGAAATGCTGTAATTCCCCCTATATGAGAATTGCTGTAACCTCCATCACTGCCAACACACTTAATAATTAAATTCACAAGAATATGGTAGAAAACTTTATGAAGTAATCCTGCTGAGAAAGCAATGTACTCCTGATTTAAAAGCACATCATAATGGCCTTGCCGGACTTACTGTAGAGCCTATAAGCGTACATGACTTTAACCTTTATTGATAAAAGTATGTGGTCATTTTCTATGAATAATTTCACACTTGTAGGTTAAAGTTCTAAACTTTCATTGCATTCCACAATTTGGCACATTTACTCGTGCAAGAAAAGATATTTTATTACGATTTTAATACGACGCAGACTCAAACCTGTCAAAACGGAATGTAAATCAAATGCAAATACAACAAATTACTTATGTGATAAATGACACAGTTATGTCATTATTAGCACGTCGACATAAACAAACGAACAAGGAGATAAATGATTATGGCCAGTGACTTCTTTAAAGCTGTTACTGCATGTTTTTTACCCTTCAAACCATCCCTAGTAGTGCAGGCTGAAGCCCAGCTGTATGTTACTATAACAGAATCTGTTGAAATGGCCTTTAAAGCCTTACGTTCAGCACCTTCCTCAGCATTACTGTTGAGAAGTTGAATCCATTGACTGTATATATGTAAAGGTTTGTGTACCCCTGGACAACTGACATGTTTGTTGGATTTAAGAGAATGCATCCATTTATTTCATAAATGTAATATATTGGTGTAAAATATAAAACATGTTTTTGGCCTGTGGAAAAGTTCCATTATTTTCAATATTGTTTTACATTTATATAAGAGAGGGTGATTCAGAAAGACTCGTCTGATTTCAGAATGACTGATTTCTCTTGAAAATCGTTATACATCAGAGCAGTGAACTGTAAACGGTTTAAATGAGCATGAAATTTATTATGTAACTGTACAAGGTCTCACTGAACCTCCTCCAGCTGGACGGACGACATCAACACCACAGTCAAACTCATCCCATACTGGACTGAGCGTGTCGGGCGTCGCCGCTCTCACGGCTCTTTCAGTGGGATTTCGGAGATCATCCAGTGCTGTGGAACCAGCGCCGAACGCTCTGAGCTGCTGGAGCTTCACTGCTGATGAAAATCCCGCTGCACAGTTCTGACGGATTCACTCTTATTGACCTGGAGAACGCAGAACGCTCTGCTCAGGGGTCTCATCTCCTCTCAGACTGAAGGAGCCGGTCAGAACCTCTATGACCCCCTCTTACAGTTGGACTGTGATTGGTTCCTCAGCGCCTCACGGTTGTAAAAATATGATGTGTTGAATTCGGATGAATCTTTTTGAATCACTCTGTATATTTCTAATAAAATATTTATAGTTTTTTTAAAATATATTTTTGGATTTAGTTTTTTTTTCCCCAGTGTGTTAAACGTAAGTAATTATGTTCTCTGTAGAGGATGTGTAAACTTATTTTCACTAATAAAATCAACAAAACGTCATTTAACTCTGCTTGTATGAAAACAGTGTTACTGTAAATACATTCTGATGGAGCTTATCTGATCCACTCACACATCTACAGCAAAACGCACGGCTTTAAAAGCCAAAAAGTTTCCTTTAGGCACAAATCTGAGCAAACGCAATAAATCACAGTTAACTGCACAAAAAAATAGATGATTAATTGACGTGTAGGGTTTTAAAGTGAGCGCCCAAAGATATCTGTTTGTAATCCGTGTGATTGATTCGCCTCTCCCTGATAAACAGATGTTGCTGCGGTTACTGACGGTATTGGAGAACAGCATGCAAATATATTCCATGAGACACTTTACAAGCTTTCAGCAGGTGAGACGTGTGAATCCCTTCATAAGTTCCTCTGTATGTGCTGCTCCTTCCGGCGTCTCGGTGTCGGCAAACAAGCAGGGAGGCTTTTTCAGCATCAAGGCTGCTGTCTGAGGTGGAGAGGCAGAAAGGAAAGTGGTCGGATGCGCGAGCGGCTCACTGCTAGCTCTGGATGGTGGCTCCAGAAAAGCCTCGGCTGCTGTAATTGGGCTTGTTTGGTTCTCGTGCCCACAGCCGCGCGGCCCGCGCCGCTCACACTAATTCCCTCAGTGATATGACAGCCTACCGTTTCTGTGTCCAAGGTGGAGAATCTCTCTCTAGCCTGCACAGTGGCCTCAGCCGTGAACCTGGAGAAAACTACAGGGGATCTGAAAGGGGAAAAATATCAGGCTGATATAATGACATTGCTGACATTTACGCGAGCCGCGGAGCTTCCCGATTAAAAACGAAGGCGCTAAGCGTGACTCGTGCCGTGGCTGCACAGCATCATGAATAAAACGGAAGCCAATATATTGTCAGGTTTAACGTATGGCTTGTTTTACTACTCAGGAAAATGTGTCACACCTGGGCAGGTGTAGCTATGAGACAAGGTAGAAGTGTTTTAGACTCAGTGCTCATACGGCAACACCTGCATAAGCTGGTCATCACAATATTCTCCCGGGTATATTCTGGTTTGCCCATCTGAATTGACAAGACCAAACTGGCAAATTATTCAGTAACTGCATGAAATAAATGCACATTTTTATTTTATTTTATTTTTTTTGTAAAAGCTCCTCAAATGAACAGAAAGTGTGTTTTATGATCTCCACACATCACTACATGCTTACGATTTACTGCTAAAGTCCAAAAATCTCCGACGCTCTTTGTGTTGTTCTCTAAAAGTGATGTTTCCAGAGCAGATCACTGAAGAGACGCCGTCTGTTTATAGTTTAGAGCCCAGATTTGGGGAAAAACGGGTCGACTTTCAGTAGAAAAACAAAGTTCAGCTTCTTTTATTATAAGGGTTTAAAATGACATCACCGTCTATTAGACTGGAGAGAAGAGCTACAGCCTCACACGACGCCCAGCTTCTGAATGGAGCTTATGGAATATGAACGTTATGAAGAACATGACCAAGAGCGTTTTGGAACCACCGGTGGTCTCAAGGAGCTTAAGAGGCTACGCTTTATCACCTGTTTGCAAAGCACTTTGAGCTGCCACCAGCATGAAAGGTGCTTTATAAATACAATTTATTATTATTGTTTTTGTTGTTATTATTATTATTGTGGTGGTGTGAACAGTGCAAGAAAATGACAAGTTTTGCATTATTGTGCTGTTTATCCACCCAAAACCAAAGTGACTGCTAAAGCAGACGCTCTCAAGTTTGCACGTTTACACGCCTGCACGCAGTCTTCGCTGACGTATGTAACAACACGCCGATGTAGAGGCTTCTACAAACCGTCCTATAGTGAGCAAAACGTGCATTAAACGAATCTTTCACTCTTCAGCCCATCTGGTCCCATATATGGAAACTAAGCTGCAATAGCGGCCTGTTTTGCATTCAGAGTTTTTGTGATGTCACTAAAACCAACACGTTTACATATATCCACCTATTTAGCTGCCAAAGTTTAGCCCCGCCCATTCAAATCGAACTTAGCTGTAAAATTTGCCGCAAAGCGAAAACAGTTCCAGAAATGATGAGGCAATCAAAGACTTCAACATTTACCCTGGACAGCTACACTTAGTGCTGTAATAAGCAGGACCCTGTTCTGTTACGTCAGCTAACAGACGCCTGCTCTGACCAGCATCGTGCTGAGTGATAAGGGGGCCCATCCTACCCACCCAGACAGAGTGAGGCCAGTTGTGCTGTCTTGCACTGCCGGCCAGGATTGCTGTAGCAATCAAACTGAAATATACTTTTAAAGCAACCCTCCCAGTCCTGCATATTCCTGCTGGTTTAGCTATTTGGCTAAGTGATGCTACACACTGCAGGTGTCTAAGCTAGTAGGAGACTGTCTACACACTCAGCTCACTGCATGCGCATATTAATTCACATGGCTGCCCGCTGTTTCACCGGCTTGGGGTGCAAGATAACTGGACAGAAGGGCTTAATGGAATAAACCTTTGAAGCTTCCTAGACAACTATCTCACACTTCCAGGCTAACGCTGCCTTCAAACTGTCAGAAATGTATCGGAAAACACATGAACGGCACAACAGTGCTGTATTTACTAGTGGGAAACAGATTTTTTCGATGAGTTGTGTCAGCAAAAAACAGGCAGACGGCTGGTCTGTTAGCTGGTTGTACTTCAGTTATGCAGCAGCCACTCATTTCCACTGCAGCTTAAAATCATCCACACGCTAAAATACAAAAATAAGCATGTTATGTGATGCTTCTAACTGGACATTAACAGCACTCATCTACTAGCACAACATGAGCAAAAACAATGAGATGAGAGAAAAACAAAAATAAACGAAATATGTATTTCCAGTTAGGGCCGAACGATTTGGGGAAAATATCTAATCGCGATTTTTCTTACTAAAATTGCAGCTGCCATTTGAATCGTGGCTATTATATATAAGCTATAATATAGAAGTCCAGAGAGGCCATGGGGTAGGTATAATTGTCTGGATTGATCATTTAATTATCTTGTAATCTCAAGATAACAAATTTGCTATCTTGAGATAACAAGTTAATTATCTTGTGATCTCAAGATGAGAAAATTGTTATCAACAACAGCTCACGGCCTCTCCGGACCACCATAGTATGAGGTTCAATCTTTATTTTGGCCAAGAAGTGCAGAATATCCTCTTTTTCTGCCTTGAGGTTTGACCCCTGAATTAAGTTTGCGAAACTGCCAGCAAGTTGTGGTTGTGATGTCACAACACATGGAGGTTTGGTTGCCTCTGATTGGTCTAACTCATCTATATAACTCATCAGTTCACAAGCTCGGTGTTATTAGGCCACATTTGCCCTCTTAACACTGTATTTGATTATTATTTGATCATGTAGGCTGTATTTATATGTAATCTAGGCCGCTTTTGTGATTTGAAAATTGCACAAAATTGTAATTTCGATATAAAAGCGATGAATCTTTCCGCCCTATTTCCAGTATTTTCCATCTTGCTCCCATCCAAAACCACTTAGAACACAAAGTCAGAGTCACCACCTCTGAAGTCATAAATAGCAACTTCTGAGGACTTTGAGGTGGAATGGCAACCACTGCATTACAACGCAGTGCGATTTAGTGGATTAAGGGTACGTAACATTGTCCTATAATGGCATTTACTGCACTGCACTTGAAAAACAATGCATTGAACATTCTACTTTTTGACAAATAAACATTTTCTTTCCTGATCCCAGTTGGCAGCCCTAACACACACACACGCACCCCTACACACACACACCTACACACACACACAGTCAATTCAGTACATTCATATTTAGCATGAGACACATTCGACAATGCTTGCATCAGGCTATGTTCCTTGGCAACCCCCAACCGTGCGCCCAAAACACAGCAGTAATTCAGCAGAGTCGAGGGCGCAGCGTGGAAACTTCCAGAGGAGCGATCCTGCCCCATTATTTAAGGCCGCCGAGAGAGAGAGTAGCACGGCGAAGTTTTAATTAAAGCTAAGATCTTTGGAGGGAAGTTAAATGACAGAGCCAGCGCAATTATTCTACAGCAGGTGCGGCGCGCCCTTCGGGACACGGTGTCTGTTCGCCGCTGCAAGAGAGCACCTCCTGTTTCCAGCTCACGCATGTGTGTTGATCAGCTCGACGTCTCGGTCCAACAGCTAACATTATTACAAAAGAAAAGGGGGGGGGGGGTTTGGTGGTGTCACGAGAAAAAGAACATTGACCTGTTTGGTGTTTTTATGTATTATCTTTATGACAGGAGCATCTTCCAGCAGCTAGAGAATCACAATGCCGCACCTTTGGAACGCTGAACCTCACTCATTTAGCTAGAACGTGCTGTGAATGCGACCAGACAGAGAGAGAGAGAGAGAGAGAGAGAGAGAGAGAGAGAGAGAGAGAGAGAGAGAGAGGGGCGAAGACCGATTCGCCTGATTGCATGAATAAAACATTTGCCGATATGCATGCGCTGGAGGACTGAGGAATGTGTCGAGCAAGCACAAACAAAAAAACAAAACGGAGCGGGTGAAGAACCAGAGAACAGAAAAAAAGAAGAAGAAAAAAAAGGTGGAGGTGGAAAAAGAGAAAACAGGGCCGGTGGTGAATCGCTGACATCACCAATTAGCAGGGGCTTGCCGGCGCTGTAGTCTAGGGACGCGCGCTCCTTCATCCAGCCGCGCGAAGAGTAATTGCGTCCCCCGAGATGGAGCAGGTGAGTCCACCTGGAGCAGGATAGGGGCTTCTGTTACTCAGATACAGTCTTGCCTTTCATCAACAAGCCCGCCCTGCTAATGCCGCCATCAACAAGATATCTGGGCTAATGAAGGCTTTAATGGAGTCAATGGCGTGGAAACTGGAAGGGAACCGTCGCGAGGACGACTTTGCCGGATTGTTTTTCACCTAGTCAGGAGATTCTTGGAATATCGCGAAGAAATGCCAAAAGAGCGTCTCACAAAAACATTGATTGGTCTCTCTAGAAGGCCGAATGGAGAAGATGCGAAAAAATTTAAATAGCACTGCAACCGATCGGGTTTCTGCGGTGGGCAGGCAGGTCAGATCTTTCTGGGGTCTGATCTATATTAAACAGAGTGGCTGGACTCAACGGCCAGAGATACAGATTAGATCAGAACAGTGAGACCAGGTGTGGAGGGACCCTACAGGGGAGACATGCTAGAAGAGACCTGGACAGAGCTGCTGGAGTTAAAAGATGCTTTTTTAAATCTGTAACATTGCAATTTAACCCTTTACCAAGCCACAGGTCTGCCAGTGGGCCCACAGTTTTATTATACACTCATATAACCTAAAAATAGCTCCATTATTTTGCATTGATGTGCCTGTAGTTACTGAATAATAAGCCTGGAACGTTAAAGGGTTAATACATCAGGTGATGATATTTACCATAATCATGATAAATTACAGTCATATGCAAAATTTTGAACAATACAAGTCAAATTACATATCGCTGCTGTCGGACCAAAAGCTCATATCTCCATCCAGCCCACCTGGTCCCATATATGGAAAATAAGCTGCAATAAGGGCCTGTTTTGAATTCAGAGTTGTTGTGATGTCACTAAAACCAACACATTTACATAAATCCACCTATTCAGCTTACTGAAGGTTAGCCCCGCCCATTCAAATCGAAGCTATAAGGAATAGTCCAGTTCTTACAGCTTTTTTAACGAGGCACTACACAGGACAGGCAATGAGAACAGAGTTCATTTACATATATCAGTCTTAAGGGCGCAGTAACAAAAAGATCCTGCTTAGTTCTAAGAGATAAAATGAGGTTGGAAAATGGTCACATAGAAATTAATTATGACCACTTCTGGTACATAACACCGCACAAATGTCATAAGAGGAACTGTAGCGGAAAAATAAACACTATACAGGCCCTTTAACATTGATTATGATCCAGTTTTTAAACATATTTTTTTGGACTACTTAGTGTTGTAAATAGGCCATGAGTTCACGTATTCCTAACGCAGAGGCCTGTTTCTTTCTCTAATTGTTTAATGCACTGTTAAACAGCTGTAGTAGTAAAGCAGTAAAGCAGAACATGAAACTCGCAACTCAAACATGTTGAAAGGGTTTATCTTCTATGTGGTTCTGGTGGCTTGACGCTTGTGGTCATGGGCAAAAAATAGACTTGAAGCATAATAGCCGAACACTCAAATTTCACATCTATGTTTACATGCAATGCAGGTCAAACACACGGCAAACAGCAGCTATTACAAGTTTATTTTCCACTTTTTTCCCACTTTTCAGCTTATTTCTGAAAATGCCCCTCACTGCTGCAGGTTGACGGTTAATGGATAATGTTTTTGGGAAACGAACAGATTCTTAAAAAGAGCATGGAAAAGGAATCAGAAGTGGATCAGGCTTATTCTAAATGATATTTGACTCATTAACCCCAGGAACGCAACACGCCTGGTACTAAAATCTGCTCCTTTACCTCTGCTGCCAGAGGAGTCATGCTACACGCTTGTCCCAAGTTGGCTGCAGTAAAATCATGTTATTGAGTTCAACATTTAGAACCCAAGCTCTAAAACAGCTTTTACCCCAGAGCCGTACGGGAACCGAACACTTCCAGATACACACACTGACAAGGACTATCTATAGTACACTGTGCTCAGTAGAACCGACTGAACACCACTACTGCTCTTTATTGACGGTAATTTCATAGGACACTTATCCAGAGCGACTGACCATTTGATCATTTTACACAAGTAGGCGAAGGTGGTGTTAGGAGTCTTGCCCAAGGACTCTTACCCAGGTGGGGGATTGAACCCTTTGTCTACAGCATAGAAGGCAGAGGTGTTACCCACTACACTAACCAACCACCTCTGCTACCTCTGCTACCTCATCTGTCTAATGAATATATAGTTTTACAGTCCTTTTTTTCCCTTAAAACTGCACTTTAGATATCTTAGCCTTATTTTTAAATTGTTTTGTATGTAGGAAGTGCCGTTGGATTGCTGCTCAATTTCGTTGTACACTGTGCAATGACAATAAACGCATCTTATCATATCTTATCTTATCTTATCTTATCTTATCTTATCTTATCTACCATGTTTCATGTCACTGTCTAAAAGCTCTATGAGGCTTCCTGTATAGTTTGATGCACCAGGTTGTTTCCTGAACTTGAGAGTTGCAGTTCAGGTTGATAACAGCTTATTGTTGTCGTGTTTAATAACTGTAATAATAAAGCACAACTGATATGTGCCTCATGTCCCTATTCATCTGTTTTCTTGTTTAAAAAGGTGCTTTTTGACACAGACTAAATACAAATCTGTAAATTTACACATCAAAATAAAAGCAGCGGCAAGCAAGCAAGCAAGAGTGGAAATCGAAGATTATTATTAACAGGGAAGTGCAGATTAAATGGGAGAAAGCCTTAAAGTCGACCTAAAATCAGAGTGGACATGTTTTACCTCGGTCATCTTTGATTGAACTGTAGTGACATGTAATAAGCCAGAGATTTTAAAGGGCTAAGTGAATAAAATAAGCCTGGATGGGATCAAAACATCGCTAATTATGAGAAGCTAAAACTGTTCTGGCAGCCAGCAATGAGAAATGCCCAATACTGTAGAAGCCCACTTGATCTACAACTAAGTCTACAGACAACTAACCAAACTGACCAGTTGCTCTTAAAAAGCAAAACTTACACAAAAACTAGATGAGACAGGATAATAAAGAATTACCCTTTATACGCACGAACGCTTGCAACACATAATTCACTTGTACTACAAACCACAGCAAGTTGTCAAGTTAAATGACCTTAAATCTGGACCTACCTACTTTTTCCCGTTTTCAGATGGTTGTGCTCGGATTATAAGCTTATTTCTATACACTTTACTTGTTCCATAACCTAGAAGATGATCCCCCATTAGGGTCATGGGTCATTCAATCATAAGGCCGGAAATCTGTGTGGTCATTAGTGATAGATTGATGAGCGCCACAGCGGCGGTGTGATCTTCTGCCAGAAGGAGATGGCAGCCTGAGACAAAGCACTGCTGCAGAGTCATCATTAACAATGGAAGGCAGTGAAAGCCAGGATAGAGCCATCCAGGGGCATCAGACCAAAGCGGCATATTTGACCAAAGGCTACTGCTAGCAGGCAAGTAGCTGTATGGACTCATCCAGTATTACAAATATGGTAATTACGATTCATATAAAACCATCTCAGAGCTCATTATGGACGATGAATAAATATTAATATAGAGGAGAGAATCTGGTTGGAGTACAAATACACTACTTTTACTCTGGTTATAAATAGTTCAGCATGCTAGCCTTCTTACCAGACCTTTTTCTGGACAAAACGTGCTAATATTTAATGTTAATCACTTAGCAGTGAGCTGTCATATCGTTACGACGACAGACGTAAGGCAGCGGCACCTTGACCACTCAATCTGAGCTGGTTTGAGCTGTTAATCAGGCATTGCTTCTCTCTTCATCCTGCACATAAACCGACAGCGGAAATCATGAAATTTAGTCAGCACTGACCAAAGGCCCAATCCCACTTCTTCTTTTTACCCCTACCCCTTGTTTTCGAGTGTCTCCTTGGCCCTTGGAACTGAGTTACAGGGCAGTGGTTGAGATCTTCCCTCTGAAATGAGACGCTCAAATAAAAGAGCATCACCTCATTAACAGCTACCAGCACCGCTCTGTAGGCGACCCTGCCCGTCTGCAGGGACAGCAGAGGAGGGGAGAGTTCTGCTGGGTTTTCATCATATGCCTTCATATGCCATCGTATTCTTCAGTGATATGAAGCTGAAGTCAGTGAGTCACCAGCTTCTTGTTCAATTTTTCCCATTCCACCTTAAATGGTGCAGCAGTTCTGAGCATTTAAGGTGGAACAGGGAATTTAGCTAGCTAGCTACTGAGACGCTTTGATGCTTGTTGAAGAAAAGGACCATAATACATTGAAACGGAAAGGTTGCAGGCAGAGTGGAGGTGGTTGTAGAGTAATGTACATCTACCTTCAAAGAGCGGCCGAAGAGAGGAACCTCGGCAGGCAGCGTTTTATATAAACACTGGATTCGATCATGACTCTGCGCCTTCCTGCCTTACAATACTCACTGAGTAGGCAGCGATTATTACATCTCAGACACGGCCACAATCACAACTCCTGCACAGGTGAACACATGTAGGCTGACCAAGGGCCAAAAAACCAACATTTACTCTAGCAAAGTCCACATATGCCGACTTTACTTTCTTTGACTGAAGGGAAATATGAGGTACACTCACTGGCCACTTTATTAGGTACATCTGTTTAATTGCTTGTTAACACAAATAGCTCATCAGCCAATCACACGGCTGCAACTCACTGCATTTAGGCCTGTAGAGGTGGTCAAGACAACTTGCTGAAGTGCAGACCGAGCATCAGAACGGGGAAGATAGGGGTTTAAGTGACTCTGAACGTGGCGTGGTTGTTGGTGCCAGACGGGCTGGTCTGAGTATTTCAGAAACTGCTGATCTACTGGGATTTTCACACAGAACCATCTCTAGGGTTTACAGAGAACGGTCCGAAAAAGAGGAAATATCCAGTGAGCGGTCAGTTGTGTGGACGAAAATGCCTTGTTGATGTGAGAGGTCAGAGGAGAATGGGCAGACTGGTTCCAGATGATAGAAAGGCAGCAGGAACTCAAATAACCAACCAAAATCTCTGAGGAACGTTTCCAACACCTTGTTGAAAGTTTGCCATGAAGAATTAAGACAGTTCTGAAGGCAAAAGGGGGTCCAACCTTTTACTAGCAAGGTGCACCTAATAAAGTGTCCGGGGAGTGTATAAACATTAATGCATTGATTTCTGAATTGTCTTCATATAAAAAGGCTGTTTATTTGGTGCTCAGACGCTCAGCACATGAAAATGAATGGGAAGTTTTCCGTAGACAGAACTGTCTGTAGCGGCTGTGTTTCACGTGCAGTGTGAGAACCCACATCTCAGCATGTCAATCAGACCCAGTGTTTACAGTGGGAGCATATAAATCGCAGGCTTTGTCTGTACATGAAGATCTATTCAAACACACAGTGTGAAATGTCACCAAATAGCACGGTGCATGCCTGGCTTAGCAGAGCTGCAGCTACTGAATATTTTCAAGTTTGAAAATTCTACAACAGTAAGAAACACTCATGATGTGTTTCATTTTAACATCTAAATGGAAAAAAACTATTGCTTTTATTATTGTATTTTGCTGTTGTCAGAAGAAAACCTTGTATCTCCTAAATGATAACTTTACAGCAACAGGGAAAAGCCTACTTTTTTAATGTAAGTCAATGGAACGAGACTTTTGTCCGAGTCATTTTGGGCCATTTCTGTTGGTCCACTCATCATGAAATTTCTACACAATGTAAAGACTAACAGTATTTTCAAATTAGATTAGATTGGATTCGGTGACCCTTATGAGTCCCACAACGGGGAAATTTTACCTCCACATTTAACCCATCCGTGCAGTGAAACACCACATACACACTAGTGAACACACACACACTAGGGGGCAGTGAGCACACTTGCCCGGAGTGGTGGGCAGCCCTATCCACAGCGCCCGGGGAGCAGTTGGCAGTTAAATGTCTTGCACCTCAGTCATGTACTGTTGGCTCAGGGGATCAAACTGACAACATTCCAGAAACGCAAATTATGTCAAAAAAAACAAAAAAACATCAAAAATGAAGATGAGGTTTTCTTCTGACAGCAGTGATTTACTATTATTATTAAAAATGATCATTCTTCTTTGTCTTCTTCTCCTCATTATTATTATTAATATGACAATGGCATTAATATTGTTATACACTGTTGCACAAATTCTATATATTTATTCATGTTGCTTAATAGAAATACTACAAGAAAAGACATCACTGTTACAGAATGTTTTATATAAACCAGGGATTCAACCACTAATTCAGCCAAGTGAAGAGGTTTGGAGCGCCGTCGTGTTTTGTTTGTTTTTGTTTACTTGTGCTGTTATACGTGAACCAGTCTCACATACAAGATCTGCCGAACATCAGGCAGTCCATGCCACAAGGCATTTTCCCGACTTTTCACTTTCTGACTGCTTTCTGGACATTCTGGTGAGCGGAGCGGCTGCTCTCTACAGCAGGCGCAGATGCAGATGGACACGCAGGCGCTGGAACGCTGCTTAAACTTCGGCAGCGCAGACTTCGCACACCGCTCCCCAGCATTCCCATGTTCACTCCTTAGGGAACAAATTGGACGAGCTTTCCCTTCTAAACAGGACCAACAAGGACTTTTCTCTCTCTGCTGTGCTGTGCTTCACTGAGTCTTGGCTCCATGAGTCAACCCCGGACAGCGAGTTCCAGCTCCACGGCTTTAACCTGTACAGAGCGGACCACTCCGCGGAGCTCTCGGGCAAGAAGAAAGTCAGTGGAATCTGCTTTTACATCAACCAAGGCTGGTGTATGGATGTCACAGTGTTAACGAAAACTTGCAGCCCTAATCTGGAAACACTTTTTATAAACTGTAAACCATTTTACGCTCCAAGGGAGTTTATGTCTATCATACTCAGAGGAGTCTATATTCCACCCCAGGCATGCATGAGGCGCTGTGAGCTCTCACGGACCAGATCACCAGCATGGAGCTCAAACACACATACTCTGTTTTTATCATTTTAGGCGACTTCAACAGAGCGCAACTTACCAGCGAAACTGCCTAAATACAGACAGCATGTTACCTGCCCCACCAGGGAGAGTAACATTTTAGACCACTGCTACACTGTGTTAAAGGGGGCCTATTGCTGTGTTCCTCGTGCTGCTCTGGGCCTCTCCAATCACTCACTAATCCACCTCCTTCCAACCTATAGGCAGAAGCTCAAGTGTGCCAAACCTGTAGCCAGCGCTGTGAAGAGGTGGACCAACGAGGCTAAAGAAAGGCTTCAGGACTGCATGGAATTAACAGATTGGAGTGTTTGAGGAGCTACAGGCAGCCTGGATGAATATATGGGTACTGTGACATCCTACATCAGCTTTTGTGAAGACACCTGTGTCCCCACCAGGACTAAAATATAACAACGACAAGCCCTAGTTTAACGCCAGACTGAAATAGTTGTGCCGGTCTAAAGAAGCAGCGTACAGGAGTGGAGATCGGGCTCTGTACAATCAGGCTAGGAACACTCTCAATAAAGAAATCAGAGCTGCAAAAAAGAGCTTGTCAAACAAGCTGAGTAGTATGGTGTCCACAAATGAGCCATCGACTGTCTGGAAGTGCCTACAGAACATCACCAGCTACAAAAGGACACCCCCCCCCAGACAATGGGTGACAGTCAGCTGGCTGATGAGCTTAACACCTTTTACTGCAGGTTTGAAAAGCCCAGCTCCACATATCCATCCAGCACCTCCTTGATTCACACCTCCCTGTTATTCAGCCATCCATTCAGCCTGCTCTGAAGATCTGCGAAAAGGACGTGCAACGACTCTTCAGGAGACAAAAAGTGCGAGAAGCACCAGGACCAGATGATGTTTCACCCTCCTGTCTGAGGGTCTGCGCTGACCAGGTCGCACCAGGCATTACAGCACTCTTTAATAAATCCCTGGAGCTGTGTGTCGTACCTTCCTGCTTCAAATGTTCCACCACAGTACCAGTTCCCAAGAAAGCAACCATCACAGGATTGAATGACTATAGACCCGTTGCATTCACCTCTGTAGTCATGAAATCCTTTGAGAGACTTGTGCTCTCCCATCTGAAGAACATCACAGATCCTCTGCTAGATCCCCTGCAATTTGCATACCTGGCAAACAGGTCGGTGGACAAAGCAGTGAACATGGGACTCTCAGGAACATATGCAAGAATTTTATTCTTGGACTTCAGCTCAGCCTTTGATACAATCACCCCAGGACAGCTACACAAAAAGCTACTCCAACTCAGTGTGCCAAGCCCCACCTGCCAGTGGATCACCTACTTCCTCACTGGCAGAGAGCAGCAGGTGAGGTTGGGAAAGTTCACCTCAAACACCCAGATCATCAGTACAGGCGCTCCACAGGGTTGTGTCCTGTCACCATTGCTCTTCTCTCTGTACACAAACGACTGCACCTCCACAGACCCCTCAGTCAAAATCCTGAAGTATGCAGATGACACTACAGTCATCGGTCTCATCCGAGATGGTGATGAGTCTGCTTACAGACGGGTGGTAGATCAGGTGGTCCTTTGGAGCAGCCACAATAACCTGGTGCTGAACACAGCGAAAACAGTGGAGATGACGGTAGACTTCAGGAGGAGCCCTCCAGCCCTGCCAGCATTTACCATCCTGGACAGAACTGTTATGGCAGTGGAGTTCTGAAAGTTCCTGGGCACAACAATTACCAGGGACCTGAAGTGGGACAGCAACATCAGCTCCATCATCAAGAGAGTCCAGCAGAGGATGCACTTCCTGCGTCAGCTGAGGAAGTTCAACCTGCCCCAGGAGCTGATGGTGCGGTTCTACACCGCCATCATAGAGTCTGTCATCACCACGTCCATCATAGTGTGGGTCAGCTCAGCTACCAAGCTTGACCACCACAGACTGCAGAGCATCATCAGGTCTGCAGAGAGGACAACTGGGGTTGAGTTACCTACACTGCTGGAACTGCATGCCACCAGAACCAGGAAGCGTGCAGAGAAGATCTCCACAGACCCCTCTCACCCCGGACACCACCTGTTCCAGCTCCTTCCCTCAGGCCGGCGCTTCACCCAGATGATGATCAGGACACCCAGGCTACAGAGGAGCTTCTTCTCACAAGCCATCGCTCTCTCAACAGTTAAAATATCACACAAAAACAATTCCAGCTTCAAACTGCACTTCTACCTATACGGGTATATCGTATCAAGTTCAACCCCATCCTCTGGAACTGCCGTCTCAAACCAGCGTTTATTCTAGCATCTTACTCACCTGCCTTATTACCCCACCTGTCTGACCGTCACCTCATTGACCCCTTTCTCTGCCACTATACACCCTTTAACTGCTGCTGCACTCAGCACTTTAACTTCAGACTCATACACTGCACAATGTAAGGTGTGTGTGTCTGTTTGAGTGAGTGATGGTAGGAATGCAGATGTTACTTTATTTTATCTTATTCCCTACCTGTGAATGTCTGTCTTATACTGTGCTCTGTGAGCTCCTGTAACCAAAACCAAACTCCTTGTATGCGCAGCACACCTGGCCAATAAAGCTTGATTCTGATTCTGATTCTAACCCTAGTGAGACTTTGGCAGCTGTATTTTGAATGAGCTGAAGATGTTTGATTGTCTTTTTCAGAGTCCAGTTAAGAGACCATTACAGTGATCAACCCTGCTAGAAATAACGGTGTGGATGAGCTTCTCCAGGTCTGCTTTAGTCAGACAATCTCTGATCTTGTTGAAGCTCCTCAGCAATAAAAAGCTGATTTACTAACTTCTCTGACACGACTGATAAAACAAAGATCCGAGCCCATACGTTCACCAAGGTTATTTAGGTTTTAGGACTCTTGAATCCAGATAGGCACCTAGTCTGTGCCTCTCATTGCTATTCCCAAATAAAATAATTATTTCTTATGGATTTATAAAAGTAGTAAATGTCATTTGAATAGATTTTATTATTTGTTGCAGCCCTACTAATATTATGCATAATTAGATATGAATTTCAGATGATTATTGAACCCATTTCTTGACATTTTTACTTTGTTGTGTAAATTGTTTCAAGAAATGATGCCTGAAATCAAGCAACACTGTTTGATAACAAAGGAAGAGAGTTTCTGTATGTTCTTAACCTCTTATTGACCAGAGTACATTTTGATAAAATAAATAAAAAGGTCAAGAAATATGTTAATAAAGCAATAAGCCATGAATGACCATGTAGAACTGTGAATATCGCGAGACGGGTGTTTTTAGGTGAAGTAAAACTCCCTTCCTTTGATAAAATCACAGTAGCAAACTGCCTCAAATAATTTTGCTGAAAATAATTTAAGTTATTGGATAAATGATGCGCTATTGGTCTGTAGGTATTTATAGGTATCACACTATTTAGGGAGTACGGAGCCATTAGAAGCATGTAATCCATTCAAGTGACATTTTCAGTCTTTTATACTGGTGTTTTACAGTTAATCATACTGAAAGGGCTTTAATTCAAGCCTGTGATATTATGGGTTGTTTAGGCTGTTTTTCAGTCTGTTAGCTATCTGGCCAGCCTAGTTCTAGTTAACCTTTTCAACTCTGTGGGACCACCGGTGGTTCCAAAACGCACTTTGTCATGTTCTTCATAACGTTCATATTCCATAAGCTCCATTCAGAAGCTGGGCGTCGTGTGAGGCTGTAGCTCTTCTCTCCAGTCTAATAGGCGGTGATGTCATTTTAAACCCTTATAATAAAAGAAGCTGAACTTTGTTTTTCTACTGAAAGTCGACCCGTTTTTCCCCAAATCTGGGCTCTAAACTCTAAACAGACGGCGTCTCTTCAGTGATCTGCTCTGGAAACATCACTTTTAGAAAATAACACAAAGAGCGTCGGAGATTTTTGGACTTTAGCAGTGAATCATGAGCATATAGTGATATGTGGAGATCATAAAACACACGTTCTGTTCATTTGAGGAGCTTTTACAAAAAAATAAATAAATAAAATAAAAATTTGCATTTATTTCATGCAGCTACTGAATAATTTGCCCTACGATTTGGGCGTGTAAATTCTGATGGACTAACCAAAATGTACTCTGGTCAATAAGAGGTTAAGAACATAAGTTGCCCCTCAGTTTAAACCAAAAAACAGGTTCTTACTTCATCAGTCTACTCAGTGGTCCATGCGAGCAGCCTGGTTTTTTCATGCCCTGTTAGGTGGCCATAAGTGTGCATATATCATGCATTTTACTACGGCCTCGAAGGTCAGATTTTAAGCTCAGCTCAGATTTTAAGACTGGAACTATCCGCTTTATTAAGATTAAGATTAAGTGACCCTTATTAGTCCCACAACGGGGAAATTTCACCTCCGCATTTAACCCATCCGTGAAGTGAAACACCACATACACACTAGTGAGCACACACACACTAGGGGGCAGCGAGCACACTTGCCCGGAGCGGCGGGCAGCCCAATCCGCAGCACCCGGGGAGCAGCTGGGGGTTAGGTGTCTTGCTCAAGGACACCTCAGTCATGTGCTGTCGGCTCTGGGGATCGAACCGGCGACCTTCCGGTCACGAGGCTGGATCCCTAACCTCCAGCCCACGACTGCCCTTTATAAATAGTTTTCGACTTTTCTCCCAACAGTGCCATAATGAGCAATATCAACTAGACCTAAGAGGTTTTCACTTGACAAGATATCCCTCGGTGGAGCACCAAACGGAGAACGCTGGAAAAGTAGACGAGCTAAATCTTTAATAAAGACCTGACACACAGATGTTGTGCATGAGCGAATGTGGTCGGAGAAGGTATTGAGGTAAAGCAGCATCAAGCAGAAGCATAGAGGCTTCAGCACTGTTCTAAAACATGCAGCCTTATATTTTCAAAGGGGAACATATCAGGATATTCTGCAGTGTTGCTTAGAATTGCACAAGCTTTAGCTATTTTTCAAAGCTGGTCTCCAAAACATGCCAAGTTATAATTCACTAATATGTGGGGGCAGACAAAAGGAAGGTCAAACTGAATCTCAATATTCAATACTCAGGGGTGGAATCAATGCTGCCGGCCGCTTAGACTAGTTTGCTTTTGATTAATGAGGCACTAATTACTGTTAGCTTTGTCCAAGTCTTCCTAATGATCAGATTACAGGATCTTAAGTCTGACTCAGAAACAGCAGTGCCAGTTATTAATGAGTGGTGCAGCAGCACTGAGAGAAAGAGACACTGAGGAAAGTGGAAGTAGCTGTAATTAACAGTAGAAAACATGAAGGTAGACTTCACCTACGACGCCAACACAGCTAATAATGCCACTTATAATAACCAGCTTCTCACTTTTGTCCAGTATTGTTAGCAACATTGCTGTTTTTGGGTGGACTGCTCCTGTAGAGGGAACCTTCAGCATTTAAATATTTATTTATGTTTTTATTTCTACATAATCAAGTCATGAATATGTAAACAAAGTCTATTGGACTGGTTTGACACTTAAAAATGATGGTTTCTTCAAGAGTTCTTTAGTAAAGAAAATGGTTCTACATAAAACAATGAACATTCAGAGAACCCCTTCCACGATTTAAGGGTTCTTTGCATCATGAAAGGGTTCTTCACATTGACGGAGAGTTCTGTAGATGGTTCTATATAAAACCTTTCTGAAAAAAGGCTTCTTATATTGTTATGATGTCGGGCTTGTTACAGTAGAAGAACCCTTTCTGGTTTTTTACTATCTGTTAATCATGGGAAGGGTTTTTTGACTGTTCCTGCTTCTATACAGAACTATCTTCTTTACTAAAGAACCCTTAAGAGGTTCTTTAGTTTAGGTTCTTAAAGAATCATCATTTTTACCTGTTTAATGGCTCTAAGGGTGCTTTCACACCTACTTTCTTTAGTTAAGCTTGTTCTGACAGATGTGGACAACTCCAGCCGTACTAGAGTCCACACCAAACAACTAAATGGTGGTCTGCCAGGGTCTTGGTCCACTTTCAAATGAACCCTGGTTCACATGGAAAGGGTTCTTTGAATGTTTATGGTTCTATACAGAACCATCCTTTGCTAAATAACCCTTGAAGGACCACCATTCATATGATTTTATGCCTCCAAGTGTGATTTTACACCTTCCTTTAGTTCAGTCTGTTCTGACAGATCTGAACACTCCACCCGTACTAGAGTCCACACCAAACAACTTAATGGGGTCCTGGTCCACTTCCAAATGAACCTTGGATCACATGGAAAGGGTTCTTTGAATGTTTATGGTTCTAAACAGACCCATCTGCTTCACTTAAGAACCCCCGAAGAACCATCATTTATAAGAGTTCAATGGCTCTAAGGGTGCTCCTACTTCTAACTAATTCTAACAGGAGTAAACACTCCACCCGTACTAGAGTCCACACCAACCAACTAAACGGTGGTCTGACCAGGTGTTGGTCCACTTCCAAATGAACCCTAGTTCAGTTTGCTGGTGGTGGGAAAGCATTTTTTCTGGTGGTCCACACCAAAAAAGGGACAGTGGAGGTTTTCTTCTTCTAGCAGCAGGTCAGCAGTGCACTGTCTTTACAATCTGCTTGCTTAACGTTCGGCTCTTCGTAGACACCGATATCACTTTTACAGCACGAGCTGCTGCTAGTAACTGCAGATGAGCAGCAAAACAAAAGCGAACATACGCATTTGATTCAAATTCACAAACCAATCAGGTATCAATTAAGGTTTATTATGACTGCTTTGACTGTTGTACACAGACGTTAACCGTCTATAGTTTCCATCTTTCTGTTTCCATGGTAACAAACGTGAGACGGTCGGACTGTCGTATACGCACTTCACTGCATGTTATAGCATGCATGGCTGTGTGTGACCAACAAAGTTTGATCTTATTTGAGCAAATGAGTGTCTGTATCCCTGCAAAATGTCTGACCAATAAACAAACACCCACGTTTCTCATTTGTAGCTTTTTAGCCTCCAACCAAACCAAATGGAAAAATATTGCAACGTTAAATTCCCAAACTATCCCAAACTATGAATAAAAACATTCTAAAAGCTTCCTTACAGAAAGATATCCTGGCATATTATACGAAGCAGTTATGAATACCGTGTCCAATAATGTTTTTTTTAGATTTTTGTTAAACAAATTCAATGTAAGGGACACATACAGGGTGTTGTATGGAAAATAGTGAAGAACTATGCTAGCATTTTACCTTTAATACGTCACATAACAACCTCACCTGTAGGCTCACTGGTAGCTTTGGATTGTAAATAAAATGACTATATTAGGCTACGTTCACACAGCAGGTAAAAAAGGTCCAAATCTGATTTTCTCACCAAATCCGATTTCTAATCTTAAGTTGTGCACGATATATTTTAAATGTGACCTAAATGCAACATTAGTCTGTAACAACACCTCAGATTTTTATGCCTCTCAGTGACGAATGTGACATAAAAGTTGCATTAATTCCGATCTGGCTGCTCGGATACGTATCGGATCTTAGTAGCACATATGAAAGCGTCTCAAATCAGAATGAAAATATCAGATTTGGGCCACTTTTACTTGCTGTGTGAAGCCTTAGCGCTTCACACGTGGCGACACCTGGTTCTCATCATCACCACTGGACCTGACAAGGTCCTCCTCAACAAATCATTTCATCACATCAAACCACCCGGAACGATTGAACTATGTCGAAAATTTGATAATAATGGTGGGATTCCCCTTTGAAGTTGCATATCCACTGGGCTACAACATTGTCATATGGCTTGGCTTCTTAAGGAAGCCGTTTTTTTGATCACATATTTATCGTAAAGCCTGAAGGCACTGCATAAATCAAGGGATTTAATTATATAATTGATCTCCTGCGCTCCGCTATACTGTATATGTTATCAGAGGACAAAAAAAAATAAAAATTCATTTCACTATAGCTGGTTGTGTTGTGTGCCTGTGACCTCATATAAACTCTTCTGGCATCGCGGCAGATTCCATCACACTTGGCAAACCGCCAAACTGCGCCAGCCAATGATTATATGATGTATTTCACAGAGACTCAATAACCTTTATTTACACAAAGCGCTATACACTCACTCTCTCTCTCTCTCTCTCTCTCTCTCTCTCTCTCTCTCACTCTCTCTCTCTCTCTCTCTCTCTCTCTCTCTCTGTGTGTGAGTGTACGTGCGTTTGCAGATACAAAGCTTTCAAAACCGGCTCGGCAGATGAAATCTATCTAGGTTGGGGAAAATATCCTTTCATGGTTTGAACAGACTCCGAGGGGGATCTCTGTGACGAGGAAGGAAAATATCTGCTTTGTGTGCGCTCACCGCTACGGGGAGAGATGCCTATTTCCTGCAAAAAGGCACGGGGTCTTCGGGTCTTCGCTGGCGATTTAAGCGCGAGCCCCAAAAGGTCAGGCCTTCTGTGATTAAAAAACACCAGCAAATAAAGAAACATAAAAGTTCTGGTCAAAAAACACCGGATGAAAATACGCGGCTCTCACTTCAGCCCTCAACACGAACAGGTTTGATTCCACGAGCAGACGAGGCCTAAATCCATCCCGGGAAATGCGGCGTGCGTCGAACGCGTATTTATATGCTGTAAGCCTCAGATGTGGTGCACTTCACCCGGTACAGTCTCGTGGATACAGGCTGATAAGGCACTCGAGGATGGACTCTTGAAGCCAATTGTGCTGCGGATCTCCCTCGAGAGTTAGGCCAGTGTTAAATTTAGCGATACAGTCTTCTCTCCTCTGGAGTTAACAGCAAAGCCCTGCCGCGCTCCTTCACACACAGTTTGCTCTGCTGAATGTTAAGGAATGTATTCTCGCATGCTCGGCGTAACCGGCATCTGATCATGTTCTCGCCCAAAAGGAGAACTGCAAAGTGCTATATAAATTGGTTCAAGGTCAGGGAATGGGGGAAAGAGATGTTCGCATCATTCATGCTCTGCAGGAGCTACGGGAGCAAATGGGGCAAGGCAACGTGAAGCCATCTTGGCAGAAGAACATTAGATTTTCTTCTCTATCTCCAAGTGTGGATCAGGGAAAGGCACTTTATACACATATAGTTCAGCCATAACCTTATACATAGTGATGGCTGAACTGTGTATATATATATATATACACACACCCACACACACACCCACACCAGCCACTTTATTAGGTACCTGTTCAGTTGCTTGTCAACACAAATAGCTAATCAGCCAATCACACGGCCGCAACTCAGTGCATTTAGGCCTGTAGAGGTGGTCAAGACGACTTGCTGAAGTGCAGACCAAGCATCAGAACGGGGAAGAAAGGGGATTTAAGGGACTTTGAACGTGGCGTGGTTGTTGGTGCCAGACGGGCTGGTCTGAGTATTCCAGAAACTGCTGATCTACAGGGATTTTCACGCACAACCATCTCTAGGGTTTACAGAGAACGGTCTGAAAAAGAGGAAATATCCAGTGAGCGGTCAGTTGTGTGGACGAAAATGCCTTGTTGATGTGAGAGGTCAGAGGAGAATGGGCAGACTGGTTCCAGATGATAGAAAGACAACAGTAACTCAAATAACCAACCAGAATCTCTGAGGAACGTTTCCAACACCTTGTTGAAAGTCTGCCATGAAGAATTAAGGCAGTTCTGAAGGCGAAAGGGGGTCCAGCCTTTTACTAGCAAGGTGTACCTAATAATAATATATATACACACACACACTCTTTGTCCATCTTATCAGCTCCACTTACTGTATAGCTGGTCTTTGTAGTTCTACAGTTACAGACTGTAGTCCATCTGTTTCTCTGATACTCTGTTACCCTGTTCTTCAGTTGTCAGGACCCCCATGGACCCTCACAGTGCAGGTAGTATTTGCGTGGTGCATCAGACGCAGCAGAGCTGCTGGAGTTTTTAAACACTGTGTCCACTCACTGTCCACTCTATTAGACACTCCTACCTTGTCAGTCCACCTTGTAGATGTAGAGTCAGCGACTATAGCTCATCTGCTGCTGCACAGTTTGTGTTGGTCAGTGTTACTGCAGTGCTGAGAATGACCCACCACCCAAATAGTACCTACTCTGTGAGGGTCCATGGGGGTCCTGACCACTGAAGAACAGGCTAACAAAGTATCAGAGAAACAGATGGACTACAGTCTGTAACTGTAGAACTACAAAGACCAGCTATACAGTAAGTGGAGCTGATAAAGTGGACGATGAGTGTAGAAACAAGGAGGTGGTCAGAACGTTACGCCTCATCGTTGTATATATACACATCTTACATTCTCACTGCATTTCATACGACATATTCTATTTTTCAGCCTCCTCTAAACTTCATACTTTGGTCCAGCGATCAGGTACAAGTGTGAAAGTTATGATTGATTTGAGATGATCTATTCATGTCAGGCCTTCAGAACAGATTGGGAGGGATTACAATTTTAGCAGAGGAAAGAATCGAGAAGAAGGAGAAGAAAAAAAAAACCCTTTGTCAGGATTTCGCTTTCAAAGTTCTCTCGTGTAGTCGGAGAGCAATAAGCGCCCAAGGCAAACTCTATTGGCCCTCCCCCGAGACCGAGACGCGAGTCCAGAGACAGCGAACCCTCTGATCGGCATGAAAGCAATGTCTTACAGCCAGAGGCTCAAAGAAACACCAACAAATCCTTTAAGTAAATCAGCAAGCAAAACGGCTAGATAGGACGCCAAAACTTGAATATCTAAGCAGCCCACCGAGGCTGGCTAGCAGAAGAAGCCCTGGCTGTTACGGGAAGATGGCTGAAAACAAAAAGGCCGAGTTCAAAGGAGCAAAAATAGTAATCGGAGGGGAAGAGAAAGGCATGAATCTGGATCCTGGATGGGCGATAAAGCTATTTTCGCTCTTCAGAGGCTCCTGTTTGATGAGTTCAATTTGTTTCAGGGGTGACAGGGATTTGCATGGGACCAAATGTGGGAATTTATTTGCATAGGATTGTCATGCCATGGTGATACCTTTTGATTCGGCTTGTTCGCATTGTCTCTCTCGCTCTCTCTCTCTCTCTCTCTCTCTCTCTCACACTTCCTGATCCAGGCACGGCCACCAGCCCCACCCCAGTTGCTTTGTCCCTTTAATAACTAAATCAATCACCTGCTCGTGAGAAAGCCGGGCCTCTCGCCACTCGGCAAGCCTATTTCAGGCCCGTCTGACAAAGGCATACCACCTCAAATTACTTTCAGACCTAATAGACACAAGATTTATTTTCCTCCGGGCTATCCCCCCCAACTCCCCCTCAAATCAATGGAGTTCAGTCCATATGGACTTCAAGTAATTTGATGATAAGAATGTGATACAATTTGTTAAAACCACAGATGGTTTCAAAAACCAACTCGTTTTAAAGTGAAAGCTGATTGAAACACTCTCCTCTAGCAATCATCCTAATTGAGAATGACAGTTTGCTTTAGCTTCAGTACATACAGCCAAAGTGGTTCTGAGAAGGAGTTGGAGCTTATACTGTATTAAAAATCATCAAGCAAGCATTTTCGAGAGCTCATAAGGTTGTATGGAAATTGAATTATCGTTTAAGTGAGATGAAAAACTTAAGCGCAAAAACACCTCCACATGCACGAAAGATCAATTCAGATTACTTGTCATGAACAAACGGCACAGGAATATTTTATATATATATATATATATATATATATATATATTCTAAATTAAGTCGGTTGTAGCTGTTATGAAGAGACAGTCACTCTAGAAATATGCACTGTCTAGAACTAGAACATTGTACAAATGATGAATAGTAGAGGAGTGTCAGGAACAATCTAATGTGGGTCACAAATTAACACGGACGTTTTACGTTGTTATATGAGGTCAAGCAGCATGAGCTTACGGCCACATCACGACATTTCCTAGCTACGTCCTCCCACCAAAGCTCAGACCGATTCGTCAGGATTTTAAAGGGATCTGAGCCAAAGAGTGTTTCAGGGCACGTACACTATATTTTGACTGTATTCAGTCACTCATCCAAATCACTGAATCCAGGTGTTCCAGTCACTTCCATGGCCACAGGTGTATAAAGCCGAGCCCCTAGGCCTGCAGACTGCTTCTACAGACATTAGTGAAAGAATGGGTCGCTCTCAGGAGCTCAGTGAATTCCAGCGTGGTGCCGTGATCGGACGCCACCTGTGCAGCAAGTCCAGTCGTGAAATTTCCTCACGACTAAATATTCCACAGTCGACTGTCAGTGGGATTATAACAAAGTGGAAGCGATTGGGAACGACAGTAACTCAGCCACGAAGTGGTTGGCCACGTAAAATGACAGAGCGGTCAGCGGATGCTGTGGCGCATAGGACGTCGCCAACTTTCTGCAGAGTCAACCTGATAGAACAACCTTTGGGCTGAATTAGAGTGGAGACTGTGAGCCAGGCCTTCTCGTCCAACATCAGTGTCTGACCTTCACTTTCTGGAAGAACGGTCAAAAATTCCCATAAACACTCCTAACCCTTGTGGAAAGCCTTCCCAGAAGAGTTGAAGCTGTTATAGCTGCAAAGGGTGGGCCGACATCATATTAAACCCTATGGATTAAGAATGGGTTTACTGAGCTGTTTGTGTAAATCACAAAATCCAACCTTATATCACTTTAATCACCATCTTGTTGCTGACAATGTAGTATCAGATCAAATTATTTTGGTTTTAAATAAATACAGCACTGTGGGAAAGTTTCAGGCGTCTAAGCAAATGTTTAAACAGTTGACCTCAGCAGTGAGTTTATCACAATATACATTAGAATAAAGTCGTATTCATAATTCAAATAAACAGAAAAACAATAAAAAGGAACAAGGATTTCTTGGGGTCCATGTTTTTCCTTGACACCTTCACAGCCGCCACAGAGACTCGTTAATATCATCAATGACATCATGAGCTCAATTTACTGAGCTCTGATTGGTCAAACCAGGAGCTGCTTTATAACTACATATAATACTGGACTTCCTCGAGGAGAGGCTTGGAAATGGGTAAACAAACACACCATCATCCAGAAAACCACTGTTTATTATATATATATATATATATATATATATATATATATATATATATATATATATATATATATAATCGTTATTAATTAATATTCTATACATTTTGTTTATTCAATTATTAACCCGTTTCTCAGCAAATAAACACAAATTACACAAATAAATAGATTTTGAAAATGTGTCTTGGGCACCTACGACTTTTGCACAGTATGTATTAATAATAAAATGACATTATCAGTTGGTAAAGCTGTAGTTATTCAGAAACAATGTTCATATTTTACTGATGTGTTTTAATTTGCTGTCTGTCACTGTTTGACACACAGACTCATGTGAGTGTTCATGTATAATCTGAAGTGTGTATCGATTGACGTGTCTGTCTTATAGATGATAATATATAGTGCAATGGAAAACTGAAAGGCAAATATATGAAAAACGTTTGTGTTTCCTACAGCATAGAATTCCATTGAATTAACTTTGTTTGCACAGAGTCATCAAACTTTTCTAGCAGGTGTTAAACTGACCCCCTGTCTGTTACAGTGAACCCACCCATGGGGTAAATTGTAACATTGTGCCTCCTCTCATTTTGGGTGGAATTGTACATGAACGACAGGTGATAGTAGCAAAGTTCAAGTGTTCGTTTGTAGCAGAGATGTTTATGTTGCTTGGATAAAAATATGATCCTTCCAGCTTAAATATTTTGACAGTTATTCAACAAAAAAAACAAAAACGTGTTGGGTTGTTCCCCGTCCTCCCCATGAAATAAGTAAATAAGTAAATAAATAAATAAATAAATCATGATTGCACTGTTTTACAATGTGGAGAGCCAGTCGAGGCAAGTCATTTACGGTACTATTAGCATTTGTATTCGATACGCCAGCAGTGGGTCTGAAAGCGAATGCTTCTTAGGACATAACACCGCGCGGAAGTCAAAATTGTTTTGCGAAAATGCTGTTTACAGAATCCCCACTGGGCCTCGCCTTTACAAGCCATGAATAACTTGGTCACCAAATGACTGGTTTCAGGCGTCCTGCTGTTTGTCTTTTCACCTGCCACTGTTGAACATAAACAGAAAAAAGGACAGAGAACATCAAGGCAATTGGAAGAGTACTGAGTTTGGATATTTTGTTACATCCGAGTGATACGTCGGCGAATTAACGCAGGAGAAAATGCACACTGATGGGCTTCTCAATTTGACGTTCCGGACCCCGACAAATGGAAAAGCCCATCAACATCCAATCAAAGACATCTGGAGGCTTCAGGAGAGGACCGCCCAGAGCATGAAAGCTATTTGGCTCAAATGTGTGCTTAATTACATGTAGAGTTGGGCCAGTAGCACTTTGTAATGAAGACCTAAAAGGTTTTGAGGTATTCATAAGAAACCTCATTAAGAGCTGTAGGAAACTGTAAGGCTTGGGAGAGAAACGTGGCTAACAGATAAAAACACCGCATTCCCAAAATGGTGACTTTCCAGGAGAAGGAAAAATCGTTCCTAACTTTTAATATAAGTGAATGCCAAAAATATATCCTTCTGCTTTATTCCAAGGCATTCCTGTCAGACTGTTCATCTCAAAATTTGAACTAAATGTAAATGGCAGCTGGTGTTTACAAATTATGTTAAAAAATGGAAGGTTAGAAAAGACAAATTGGCCTGGTTATCTTAAAAGACAACGGCATTGCCGCCTGTGGCTGGGAGTGGGCTTGTATATCATATTTTATTGTGTTGCACTGTGTTTTGTAGTTTTACTTTATTGTTGAATGCACTGTGTATTGTAGTTTATTGTATTGTATTGCATGGCGCTGCATGGCACGGAGTTCTGAGCTCAACTCCAATCCTTTTTTCTGGGTATCTACACTGACTTTTGTATCTAGAACTTTGGTATCAGGACTGAGCTCAGGGTGGCTCCCCATCTGCCCCAATGACCCAGCGAGATGCTATTCAGCACAAGCGTCTGTTAGCTGATGTAAAAGAACGGGCGGTTGGTGTTCTCCTCTGAGTGCGTTTGGCTGTTCAGTGATACTGCATGAGTGGCAGTCTGGAAAGATGCAGTGCATCTACACAGGTCTCGGAGGAAGCCTGTACTAGCCTTCCCCCTCCTAGCGTTGGTGTTATTGGGCTTTTGGTGGAGACCTAACTAGTTGGTGGAACTGGATACGAAATGCAAAAATTTGAAAAAGTAGTCAAAAATCAACAACAAGTGGCCAAAGCTGAATAAATCAGCTCTGTAATCCCAGAGACAAGAAGCTAGACACTTCACACCAAGGCTATGCTCACATTATCAGACTGAAGTGGCACAAATTAGATTTGGCCTGATTTCATCAAGCCTGACCAAGTGAGTTCCAACTATACTTTTCCTGCATAAAAACGATACAAGTAGCCAAGCTCAGCTTGGACACTTTCATCAGCTCAGACTACAAGGAGGCTGTTGGTTTAGGGAACTTCAGCCTTGAATATCCTCCATCTAGTCAGCGCTCAGCGGACTCATTTCCATTCAAGTAACCGCAAACGGATGGAAACGTACAACTCCGATTGTGACTTGACTGATCCGATCGCAATGCAATCACGATACGAGCTGGAAGTGTTCATACTTGACCCAATCACTAAATAAACATGCTGTTGTTTTTCCATATCATATATAAGCCATTTTCATATGTGGTCCTAGATCAGAAACATATCTGATTTGTGGGGCTGAGACCTTAATGATAACTTAAAGTGAATGCACCATCATTCAGTGTTATCACGGCAGCAGGGCTGAACTTGGAGTTGGTGCCGGCCAATGCTGCAAAAGCAATGAATCTGACCTTTTCCCACCTTCATCCTGCTCTAATAATGGACAGCTGAGAGCTGCTCAGAGCAAATTATCTTTGTGAATAGCTTGTTCTGTTATAAAGCTTGTTTGTTGGTGCTCATGACATACATGGTTCATTTAAGTGACTTTATTAGGCTTAACACAGTGCTACGTAGTCTGATTGCCACCTGGCTGAGTACGTTGCATGTCAATTAGAGCTTTTGTCCAACTTTGGTTGGAGCGCCATGATGACATATGATATTATAATCTTATGGATGATGCCCTCAGTCCTCATTGGTTGGACGCTCCACTGACAACCATGCAGACATAAACTGTGGTAAATACACAACATAGTCTATTCAAATGTGTAGCTTGTGATTATGAGTTTCACTGTAAAATGCAACTTTATATTCTTCAAGGAAATGCTGCTGATATATGAGCATCATGAGAGGTGTCGAACCATGTGAGGTTTTGGCGGTAAAAACTATCCAGCTTGATGGCTCTCTTCTCCACTCCTCCCCACTGCAACCGGCTGAGGTCCAGTGAGCTCCACTTACTATATAGCTGGTCTTTGTAGTTCTACAGTTACAGACTGTAGTCCATCTGTTTCTCTGATACTTTGTTACCCTGTTCTTCAGTGGTCAGGACCCCCATGGACCCCCAAAGAGCAGGTACTCTTTGGGTGGTGGGTCATTCTCAGCACTGCACCAACACTGACATGGTGGTGTGTTAAATACAAGGTAAGTGTACCTAATAAAGTGGCTGGTCAGTGTATCTTTGGTATACAGTGTGTGCAGAATTATTAGGCAAGTTGTATTTGAGAGGATTCTGTTTATTATTGAACAACAACTATGTTCTCAATCAACCCAAAAGACTCATAAATATCAAAGCTTAATATTATTGGAAGTATTGGAGTGGGTTTTTTTTTATTTGGCTATCTTAGGAGGATATCTGTTTGTGCAGGTAACTATTACTGTACAGAATTATTAGGCAACTTAATAAAAACCAAACATATACCCAGCTCACTTGTTTATTTTCACCAGGTAACCCAATACAACAACACAAAACTTAGAAATGAACATTCAAAAACAAAACCAAAAACAAATCAGTGACCAATATAGCCACCTTTCTTTACGATGACACTCAAACGCCTTCCATCCATAGATTCTGTCAGGTGCTTGATCTGTTTACGATCAACATTGCGCGCAGCAGCCACCACAGCCTCCCAGACACTGTTCAGAGAGGTGTACTGTTTTCCCTCCCTGTAGATCTCACATTTTACGAGGGACCATATTCTCTATGGGGTTCAGATCAGGTGAACAAGGGAGACGTCATTATTTTTTCTTCTTTTAGACCTTTACTGGCCAGCCACGCTGTGGAGTATTTGGATGCATGTGATACATGGAGCACTGTCCTGCATGAAAATCATGGTTTTCTTGAAGGATACCGACTTCTTCCTGTACCACTGCTTGAAGAAGTTGTCTTCCAGAAACTGGCAGTAGGTCTGGGAGTTGAGCTTCACTCCATCCTCAACCCGAAAAGGTCCCACAAGTTCATCTTTGATGATACCAGCCCATACCAGCACCCCACCTCCACCTTGCTGGCGTCTGAGTCGGAGTGGAGCTCTCTGCCCTTTACTGATCCAGCCTCGGGCCCATCCATCTGGCCCATCAAGAGTCATTCTCATTTCATCAGTCCATAAAACCTTAGAAAAATCAGTCTTTAGATATTTCTTGGCCCAGTCTTGATGTTTTATCTTATGTTTCTTGTTCAAAGGTGGTCGTTTTTCAGCCTTCTTTGCCTTGGCCATGTCCCTGAGTATCGCGCACCTGTGCTTTTTGATACTCCAGTAACGTTGCAGCTCTGAAATAAGGCAAAACTGGTGGCAAATGGCATCTTGGCAGCTTCACGCTTGATTTTCATTCATTCATGGGCAGTTATTTTGTGCCTTTTTTTTCCAACACGCTTCTTGCAACCCTGTTGGCTATTTGCCATGAAACGCTTGATTGTTCGGTGATCACGCTTCAAAAGTTTGGCAATTTCAAGACCGCTGCATCCCTCCGCAAGACATGTCACAATTTTTGACTTTTCAGAGTCTGTCAAATCTCTCTTCTGACCCCTTTTGCCAGAGGAAAGGAAGTTGCCTAAAAATTAAGCACACCTTATACAGGGTGTTGATGCCACTAGACCACACCCCTTCTCATTACAGAGATGCACATCACCTGATTTACTTAATTGGTAGTTGGCTTTCAAGCCTATACAGCTTGGGGTAGGACAACATGTATAAAAAGGATGATGTGATCAAAATTACTCATATGCCTAATAATTCTGCACACAGTGTAAAGGCAGGCACTGGGTTGGAAAATCTTTGTGAAATTCCCACCATCATATTTTTTTATGCCATTCAAGAGTTTTCTTTGAATGTGTTAAGCAAGATAACCTGTGCTTGTTGACATGCATATCAATTTGTTTCCTGCAGGTCTGTTTTTGTTGTAGCGTCATTTTGAAAATCTCTTACAAAACCAGTAGTTTGGTGTTGGTTGTTTTGCAATTCAGTCAAACACCTCTTTCCTGTAAAAGTAGGCTTTCATTGTCTGTGGTAAGCTATGAAATGAGCCAGACTCTCTAACGATAGGAAGAGTCTGGTTTCCCAGACAAGGTCAACTCTTTTCTGTGGAAGGGACTAAAGGAAATCTGCATTCCTCAAGCTCAACCTGTTTTTAACATTTTCATCAGGTGAATATCTACAGATTTGCAACTGAGGGTCCACACTGTGTTTTACAGCCTTGAGGAAACAGGGAGATGTAAATAAGAATGCTTCTTGTTAACTCTGAGATGCCAGAGGAGCCTGCTGCTCCTCAAATGAAATGAATAAGTTGATGTGAATTCCAACAAATTTGCAATCATGGAACAGTGTTGGGTATTCACAGCCTTGAGGAAAGTAGACTCAGAAGAAGACGTAAATAAGAATCCTTCCTATTAGGAAACTTTGCTTATTTAACACCTCAGTCTGGAGCACCGCATGAACATCAATTGGTCCGTTTGTAAAATCTGAAAAGAGGAGCAAGTCTGCGTTCTTTCACTTCTACAAGGAACATGTCTTAAGAGACATGAAGCAAAATAAGACGCCAGACCTGTCAAGCTGCCAAGGTTATCTCACCCAAGCCCGACCTATTCAGAAGCTAAACGACAGTGTTTCAGCTGGCCGCGTCGGTGGAGGCTTCATCCGCTCCCTGAAGGAGCTTCAACTCTCGATTCCTCTTTTTGTGAAATGCTAAGCTAAGCTGAGACATTTCGTCTCTTCAGATGGCATCCCAGGTGCCTGAGTCGAAAACTGCTGAATGGGAGAACCGCCGAGAACGCCTTTATGAAAGCATGTTAAGGATAAACATAAAACATGGAGGGGTGCAACAGCAGTCCCCCCAGGCTACTGTGCGGTAAGCTCAACTGTTTTCAGTGGCGAGGGGAAAATCCATAGGTGTCAAACTCTAGAGAGAGTAACCCTTAAATTCACAGCCTCCACACTGTACACATTCACTAATACCTATATTGTGCATTTCTAGCATTGGAATCATTAGCATCAACAGCAGTGGTTAAAGTTTAATGTTTTATTAATGTTTTCTCCTACAATCAGATTGTCACACATCCATCTGGATCAGGTCTATCTGAGAACTCCAACTCCCAGAGCTCCCTTGGGATCACATGACTGCTGACTGCTGTGCATTTTTGCTTTTTGTCTCTGCCCTTTTGGATTTTGCCCACCTTCTGGTTATGGACTATTTTGACTATGAGTTTAGAAAGTGTTTCAATCAGTAAAGCCTCTTTTTCTAACTTCACCCGCGAGCTCCTGATCAGTTCTGGAGTGTTATACAGATCGGACAGGGACTTAATTATTGCAGTTTTATTATCATTATAATACTTTTTAAAATTCTGCCGAGTGAATTTTACACAATGCAGTATGCCTACACTTCCACCCTTCCGAATGCAAGATCACTTTTTATGCTGTATATAAAAAAACAGTAACTGCATTATTTGCTGGAGTTTATGCAGAACCTCTATGACACAAAATTTCCCATAATTCAGCCTTATACAACTGTACCTCCAAAACTACAACTGTATTTTATACAGGTAAACAGTATGGACTGGAAGCTGTGGTAAATGAGTCACCCAGAAATATGTATTTGCTAGACAGACTAAGCTAATTTAGCCACATATTTTAGATTTTCCACAGGCTTCATAGATGATGCGGTCTGCCACAATCAAGCAAATACAAGTCATGTCTAAATGTAGTACTGCTTTCTAGGTAATTTGCCTTGTTTGTTAAGATTTTGGTACCATACCGAGGTCAAAAGACCAATGTGTATGCTATCTAGCAGGCATTTTCTTGTGAGACCACACATTAATTATAAATATCATGTCATTCGGAAAACCCATCATTTCTGCTCTACTTGCTTCATAGTGCACACAGTGCTTGGACCCCTAAGATTGCCACTTGCAATGTAATTTGCAGATTTTTTTTTCGCTCTCAAAGGAGTTCAAAGAAATCAATCAATCAAAAACTGAAATCTATCTGTTTCAGATGCTAAAGGGTAGCTGATTGGGTGCTTACAGTGAAAATGTACATATTAACCCTTTCCAGCCATAATTTAAAACTAATCTGAATATGTTAAAATGCCACCAATTTCACCGCTCATGAAACATGGTTCTCTGTTCGCTCTTCTGATTAGAACAAAACGATGAAATACCATATCAGTCAGTTGGCTAATTAAGAACTACATTCTGCGCCATGCTGCATCTCAGGAGCCTTATTCAAACTACTGTTACAAAATTTGAAGCATATAATTATCTAAAATGTCTTGGTCTGCTGTAGCTTTAACATCACCCTTCAATGGGACCAAGAGCCCCAAACCCTGAAAAACAACCCCAGCCCATTATCCCTCCTCCACCAAACTTTACTGTTGGCACTATGTATTCTGGTAGGTAATGTTCTCCTGGCATATAACCAAACTCAAATTCAGCCATCACACTACCAGATAGTGAAGTGTGATTCATCACTCTAGAGAACATGTTTCCACTGCTCCAGAGTCCAGTGACGGTGCTTTACACCGCTCCAGCCGACACTTGGCATTGTGCATAGTGATTTTAGGCTTGTGTGCAGCCTATTGGCCAACTGACACACAGTTCTTGTGCTAATATTGCTTCCAAAAGGCAGTCGTGAGTGCTGCAACAGATGACAGGTGATTTTTATGTGCTTCTGCACTCAGCAGTGGTCTATCATATCATGGCTCAGCTGTTGTTGCTCTTAGATGCTTCCATTTCACAGAAATTGCACTTACAGTTGACAGGGGTGGACCTAGCAGGGCAGATATTTTCTGAACTGACTTATGGCAAAGGTGGCATCCTATGACAGTGCCACATTTAAACTCACTGAGCTCTTCAGCACAACATGGTCTACTGCCCGACTGCATGACTATGTGCTTGATTTTATTCACCTGATAGCAATGGGCTGTGGCTGAAGCACTGCAGTCAATAAACAGAGGGGTGTCCAAATACTTTTGGTCATACCGTGCCTATAAAATATTAAAAATCGTTATGTCCAAAACTGAGAGAGCAAATGACCCCCTTTAGCCTCTTGTTGCGCTCGGCCTGCCAGCAAGCCGGCCAAGAACAAAGGAAGAATCAGGCGAGGGATTAGGATGCAGAGTGTGTCTCGGGAGTGTGTGTGGTAATGCTATGCTAACAGGGCAGCCGTGTGTGTGACGTGTGCACGGTTGAGTATGTGTGTGGAGGAGACAGTGAGTCCTGTCACCGTGTGTTCTGGGGGAACAAAAGAAGACGTCCTGCAGGGGACGGAGATCACTGCAGCCACCTTTTGGCATTCTGAGCAGCCTCTCTCTCTGTGCCTGGTTCTCCAGGTAGCTCGACCTTTTCTGTCAGTCCCACAGCCCATGCTTAGAGGAAGTACAACACTAAAGCGACTGGTGCCGCCCACCGCTAACTGAAATTGCAGGGAGACACACTGAGATCACTCACTAGAAAAGAGCCTGTGGACTTTTGCACTGTGGTGCTGTTTCTGATCTGATGTGCAGTGACTATGTATGTGGTTTGCTTAGTTATACTAGGAATGGCTCAGTATGCAGTTTCTGCGCCGGTAACATGCCTTTACTGCATTTTAAATCGAATAAATCCAGGGTTCGATGATCTCAGAAAGATATATAATTGCAATTTAAATTGCAGGTATTTTCTACAAGGTGACGTCCAGGGATAAGTTGCAAGAAACAAGAGAATTTTGGTATTAAAGGGGAATTTCCACATAATTAAATCCTTAAGATGTCAACAAAGTCAGTCAGAGCGATTTGGTGTGAAAAGCTCCGTTCTAGAGAAACTTACCAAGTCAGAACCGTTCACAGTGGTGGTGATAGGAACCGGACGTCCACCTCTAAAAGCTCCCTCATAGAAAAGCATTGCATGAAATGGTTACGAATATGCAGACACTGATGTCTGAATGTTTTGAGAAGGTTTTGGCCTGAAATAATTTTTATATGCATTCCTACATGCAGGGAGTTGTAAGACAAAATAATAACTAGCTGAAAATGTATTATTTTCTATTATTTTGCAATATTTTACCATTTTACTATTAACATTCCACATAAACTCAGAAGACTCGAGTGGGTTCACTGGTGGTTCTGGATGGTAAATGAAACGTCTATATTTGTGTTGTAGTCATGGTGACGCCTGGTTCCCATCACCACCACTGTAAAGACGTCTGAGTCTCTACAATCAAACATTTCACACCAAACCGCTCTTGAGATGTGTAAATACTAAATGAAAACTGGCTTTTGAGTTTGAGGGTCAGCACTTCAGTTTTTAACACCTGTGAAAATTTGTAAACTTTAATTTGAAACTTTTAACCGACCTCACACAAATAGCACATAACCTTTTTTCAGACTTGAGATTTGAATCCTGAGTGTCAGAAAGTTGGGGTTGTGATGTTTGGTTGCTTCTGATTGGTCAAACGCATCTATGGGCAATTTGAGTTATTAAAATACATTAATACTATCGTCTTAATACTCAAAGACAACATTATTGATAAAAGAAGGTAAAACCCGCAGCTTGTTTGATTTGAAAACTGTGCTCTTTTGAATCGTGTATCCTGGACGAGCCCCCGATTCTGTCACTACCCGGTCTAGGGTCAGGCCATAACGGAGGTTTTGTTTGTTATTGTGACATATGCTCATCCCTGAAGCCATCACCCCACCTCAGGTTCGAGCCTTCGTAAACAAACCTGCCATTTTCTGGGTCATAACAGAATTCAATATAAAACAATGAATCCTTCAGCCTTCATAAATGTATGTATGAAGTTTGGTCAAAGTCCTTACAGGGAAGTCTGTACACTTAGTGGCCATCTAGGTATGTCCATTCATGCAAGAGCAGTGGCCACTTGCACTTAAGTTAAATGCTTAAGAGACACATTTAAAACTGTACTTTTACATTTAAAAGTTGCCACCATCAAAAACCTGATTGATAAAACCTCAAATTCTATTTTATAATAATAATAATAATATTTTTTTTTTTTCTATTTAAACATTTTCCCAAAGAGATTTTGGTAACGCTTTACTTTACAGTGCTGTTCATAAGGCTACATGACACCTACATAAGGTTGTCATTACAACTGACATAACCCTACATAACTACTTATAAATGCTTATTACAACACGCATCATCTGTCATAAAGGCTGCTTTAGCTCACTTTTTTATTAAAAATTGGCAAATGACATTTATAGCGAATGATGCTTACTGGAACAAGCATTTAAACACAGTTATGTAGGGTTATGTCAGTTGTCATGTCAAGCTCATGTAGGTGTCATGTTGCCTTATGAACAGCGCCCTACGGTAAAGTGTGAGATTTCATGTAGCTTATTGAAAAAACTTACAGCCAAAATTCATTAAGATGTTCTATGCAATAAGTATCCCAGGCTCCTATTTCTCTGAAAGGTTAAAAGCTAGTGGCTGTTCTTTTCTCTTAGATCTGTGAACAGGATTTAGGTAAAACAAAAGTCAAAATCCACTCAATTCAATTTCAGCATTGTGGTTTATAATGTATCAGCCAGTTGAAACCAACGCAGCTGTACAGTACCAGCTTCATAAAAGAATCATTTTGTAGTTGCATCAGCAATAAAAAGAATTTTAATATTAATGAAAACAGTGTGAGTAAATTTTTGAACAGTGCTGTATGTCAGAACTTCATCCCACAGTCCTTCAGCAAGTCAGGAAAAGCCCACTATTATCAGCTTTACGATAAATGTGAAGGGCCTTAGGCATCGTTATGATTCAGCTACAGTGTACATGAAGAGAAATACATCTAAGTCGTGTGAGTCTGCGACTGCAGCAGCAGGACTCTCTTAATGTTGACTGAAGTGTGACATAAGAGGAATGTGTGGATCTTCTGAAGTCATCTCGCAAAGCATATTGGCACTGATTATATACAGCATCTACACTGTCCAGCTCTGACCTCAGCAATATTTGAAGGTAAATCCGGCATAATAAACCCCTCCAAATCATATTGTGCTCATCTGAAAAGCCCCTGCAGGTAAAATCTAATTTGCAAAAAGAGCCTTCAGGAAAAAACAGTCTTATTAATAAAGACATCAGTCAGCAAAACAGAGCTGTACGATTTTTACATGCCGCAAATTCAAGATAGGAATTTTAGCTAAACTCATATCCCCACTTCCCTTCACTATATTTAATTAGAGACACTTTTTTTTCCCAGACTTAAAAGGAGCCAGAGGCAGAGAGGGAGGGAGAAAGAGAGAGCCTGTCTTCGTTCGTTTCCCCAGAGTCTTCATTTTCTCTTTTTAGAGGGTTGTAATAGCAGCGTGAATGGTGCTGACCACTGACCCAATGGCGTAAATTCTACTTCTATTTATAAAGCTCATGTGATCGGTTTGGGTTTTGGAGCCTGAAGTGTGTTATCCTCTCCACAAGTGACTCCATAGCTCACCAATAAGCTATAAAACGCACAAATGAGCGAATAAATAAATAAATAAATAAATACGTTTCTGCGTTATTGAAGTTCACACTCTTCAAATTAATTTTTTTTTCTCTTCATTTTAGCTTCCTATCTTACAGCTCAATCTCCTCATTTACATTCAAAACAATTCCCCCAGTGGCAGCCGACCCTCTTTCTCTGAGCCGTCCTCTTGGATCCTGTTATTTACTCTAGCAACTCCCATCCTATTAAATAAATCGCTCAACTCCATTACTTGTATCTTAATGGAAAAAATAATACATATATGATTAATGTTTGCCAATGGCGAGCGCTTTATTCCGGCGCGTTCTGGGCTCGGCTGTGCCTTTTTGTACAGCAACCTGCCCTAAATACATATGAATAAGGAGACAGGCTTCACAAAGAGTGGCTGGCATGCATGCATCAAAAAAAAAAAAAAGAAAAAAAAAAGTTCTTAATAAGATACTTTACCTGCGAGGCACCCCATGAATGACTGCAGCACCAGCAGTTTCCATAGCAACTTCATCTTCGGGTTCCGACGGGTCAAAGTCGACTCACATCCGATCACGTATGTATGGAATCCTTCCTGAACCGGCTTTGCGCTTCACTCTGCCCAAAACAAAATGGAAATGGAGATTTTAATGCATTCGCAGGAATCTCCTGCTCTGAATGGCTGCTTGAGTTACAGCGTGTGGGGAACTTTGAGCTCCGTCTCAGATTGATTTCCTGGTCCACTGGTCGTAGATCTGTGACTCAACCCGGACGAGAGGATTTGTGACAAACCAGCCCAAATTCCAGTGCTCAGTTTCAGAAAGGAGGTAAACAATCCTGCTAAAGGCTTTAAAGAGCACCATAATTCAATCACTGAGATGTAAACAGTCGTTCAGAGCATTCTGATGCCAAATGCTTCATAGAGAAACGAACAGGCTCGGAATTCTTTACAGCGGTGGCGATAGGGGTCACCAGGGGTCACCATGGCTACAACACAAATGTAGGCATTTTATTTGCCATCTAAAACCAGCAAAGAACCCACAGGTGTCTTCTGAGCTTTAATATGAACTGGTGGTGATGGGAAAATAGTGGAGAATCTGAACACATAAGTTTTATTTGGGGACTATTTTGCCTCACAACACCCTGCATGTAGACTTCCACTATGAATGAGGTGTGTTAGGCCAAATCTTTCTCTCAAACCCATCATATAAATCAACGTCTCAGACATCAGGCAATGAATTCATTACCCTTTCATGTAGGAACTTTCTGTGAGGGAGCTTGTAGAGGTGGACGTCTGGTTCCTATCACCACCACTGTGAACAATCCTGACTCGGCGGGTTTCTCTTGAACAGAGCATTCCACACCAAACGGAGTGGCTGTCTGAATTACATTCCTTATGAGTGTTATTAACATGTTTAACCTTTTAAGGCCGACACAAAAATGTGGCAATTTCTTCTCTATTGGTTTATTAAATTTTAAATTTGTCTCACAAACTACCTTATTGAACAAGCAAACACATGAATAGGAATAAAAGTCACTCTGATTAAACAAAACAAGCACCTCTTACTGAATAGGCTAGTAATAATCCAGTAATAGGCGTAATAAAATAGCCGTGTGCATATTTTATACAGTGATTGGAAACATGGTAGGTAACAGAGACCACTTTAAAACGATGGTTCTTCATGGGTTCTTTAATAAAGAAAATAGTATATAGAGCCATGAACACTCTTTGCATCATTAAAAGGGTTCTTTGCACTGTGAAATGGTTCTTCAGATTGATGGAGAATGTGTTGCATATGATTCTATGTAGAACCTTTCTGTCAAGCTTGCAATAATAGAAGAACCCTTTTTGGTGCTACACAGAACCCTTTTGAAAAGGGCTCAATCTGAAGAACACCTTCACCGTGCAAAGAACCCTTTAATCATTAATCATTTTAATCATCTTTCTGCAGAGTTCATCACTACAGACCTCCGAACTTCATGTGGCCTTCAGATCAGCTCAAGAACAGCGTAGAGAGCTTCATGGAATGGGTTTCCATGGCCGAGCAGCTGCATCCAAGCCTTGCATCACCAAGCGCAATGCAAAGCGTGGAATGCAGTGGTGTAAAGCGCCGCCACTGGACTCTAGAGCAGTGGAGACGTGTTCTCTGGAGTGACCAATCACGCTTCTCCGTCTGGAAATCTGATGGACGAGTCTGGGTTTGGCGGTTGCCAGGAGACGGTACTTGTCTGACTGCATTGTGCCGAGTGTAAAGTTTGGTGGAGGGGGGATCATAGTGTGGGGTTGTTTTTCAGGAGTTGGGCTCGGCTCCTTAGTTCCAGTGAAAGGAACTCAAAGCTTCAGCACCAAGAGATTTTGGACAATTTCATGTTCCCAACTTTGTGGGAACAGTTTGGGGACGGCCCCTTCCTGCTCCAACATGACTGCACACCAGTGCACAAAGCAGGTCCATAAAGACACGGATGAGCCAGTTTGGTGTGGAAGCGTTGAAGCTGTTATAGCTGCAAAGGGTGGGCCGACATCATATTAGACCCTATGGATTAAGAATGAGATCTCACTCAATTTTATATGCGTGTGAAGCCAGACGAGCGAATACTTTTGGCAATATAGTGAATGTTTTGCATTCTTTAAAAGACTTTCTAGTTAATCTTTTTTTCCAGTAACGTACTGTGAAAACTTTACTCTGAATAGTCTCTGCATGGTTGGACAACACCTCAACAAATAGGAACACCATTCTAGACATGCAGGACTTAAACAGGGTTCCTGGCTTAGTCCCAGCTTCACAAAACACAACAAACGCAGCTGTGGTTAACCTCGATTAGCAACTTTCTCCACTAATCCTGGTTTAGATACTGAGGCTGGGGTTAATCTTTATGCACACACACATAAAGACCTAATGTTTATAACATGAGGGGGAGTCGAGCAGCTTACTGTGCAAAGAAGGGAAAAAAATACTGCGTAACAATTTATAAAGCATTTATAACAGTAAATGCCATCACTTCATATTCTTCATATCTGTATAGTACGACTTGTTTGCTTCACTGAAGAGTGATACTTTAACATAATTGACAAAAAAAGTCACCTTCCCTGGACCCTGACTGCTCAGAAGCTCTGCCTTAATTGGTCCAAGAGCTCCTTATGATCTGAAATCCCACAGATAACCTGGCCTGGAGCAGGTTAGGCCTGCAGTATAAGAACACTAAGGTGATGTAGCCCAGTGAGTTTAACCTGAAGCTTAAAGCTAGCTGGATAAACAAGATGGAAAGCAAACACTGTTAAAGCACCAAAACATACTGTTCTCGCCCCAGTATGAGTTGCAAAAACAGCTCGTGGTAAATGCAGTTTTTGTGATGTCACTATCTAAGCCCAGCCCACTAATTCAGCCCAATCTAATCATGATGTACTTAAAAAAGAGTGTGAAAGACTAAAGAGACTGATTTTTAAACAATAGCCCCAATACAGGCCAGACATTCAGAACAACATTTACATACATCGGTATTAAAGCTACAGTAATAAAAAGAGTCTGTTTAATTCTAAGAGATATAAGGGAGGTTGGAAAATGGAAAACAGTCATGTAAAAATGAATGATGGTACATAAAACCACACAAAGGTCATAAGTGGACCTCGGGGGAAAAAGTCAAGTACAAGACAAATGTAGACTCTGGGCCTTTAAAGGTAGAATAATCTAATAACCACAGACACAGATCCATTAACCAAAACCAAGCCCCTCGGTTTCAGCACTGCATCATCTCCTGCAGCCTCTGTGTGCTCGGTAGAGGTGGGAGATGGTCTGCAGATGCTTGTTGTGAGCTGAGAGGAGGGGAAGCAAACTGTGTTTTTCTCTGCAGAGGAGCTCCCAGGGGCATCGGCATGGAATCAGTGCCCAAACTCGAAGGCTCACACACTGTGTGTCAGACGGAGAGAAATTCTCCAAGAGCTGTGGCCCTTTGACACAGCAAAAGCACAAAGTACACTGGATGGAGGTGGGAGGAAATCAATGGCATGTGCTTTGTGGTCCCAGAGTCCCCTGCAAGTGCTTTGAGAAGATCAGCTCTCTCAGACTGGAAGCACTTTTAAGTAATATTTTACCTTTGCCCCTCGGTTTTAACAGGACTAAATGCTGGCATCTGCCGTGTGCCAGAATTCATGTGTCACTTCTCTGAGAAGAAGTGTGAAACTCAAGTGGAAAAAGGTGCATTATTTGATCAAGGCTATATTAGAACCACTTTTGGTTCCCTAAAGAACCAGTTTTGAAAAGGACATGTACAGATGTGAAGTTTAAGAACCTTTGCATGCCATAAACGTTTCTTAACTCATCTACATGTTCTTTCTGCGACCTTTCGCAGTTTAAACAAGGTCTTATTTACAAAAATAGTTCTCTAAAGAAACATCCATGGAAAGGTTCCCTTGGGCACCAAATGTGGTTATTTTACGGCAAAGAACCAATTTTCACACCTTTATTTTTAAACAAACTAAATCATGGAAAAAACCCTACAATTTCGAAATGAAAGAGGTCGATGAAATATGAGAATATAAAGCTTCAAAACGTCTAACTAACTTGCCAGTCCAGTTTATTCATGTAAAATAAAGTGCAAATACAGCCAGATTTTTTAATTTGTGACCGCACATTTACATATATCCATACATATATCCTTTCACTAATGTCTGTAGAAGCAGTCTGCAGGCCTAGGGGCTCGGCTTTATACACCTGTGGCCATGGAAGTGACTGGAACACCTGAATTCAATGATTTGGATGGGTGAGTGAAAAGTTGGCAATATAGTGCATCTTATAGTTTTAGGTAGCAGGTAATGCAACAAAAGCAGACTTTAATTCTAAGGGATAAAGAGAGGCTAGAAAATGCACATGTAAAAATGAGATGACTGCTTTTGTTACATAAAGAAACTTAAAGAAAGTACTTCAGGCTGAAGCCCAGCTGCAGTGCTCTGTGTTGCTCTGATAGAATAGATAAATCAACAAGCAGCAAACTAACAAAAGCGGCAGCTTGGTGGAGCCTCGGTCCCCCCGGCATCCTCTACTGTAACAAGAACCCACCAGCTGAATGAACAAGAAATATTAATTGTACCCTTTAAAAAATTATGGTTCTTCAAGGGTTCTTTACTAATGAAAATAGTTCTAAATAGAACCATGAAGAATCAAAAACCCTTTGCATGATTAATGGGTTCTTTACATGGTGAATTGGTTTTTCACATTGATGCAGAATGTGTTGTAGATGGTTCTATATTGAACCTTTTTGAGAAGGGTTCTTCTATAGTTACAAGCTCATATCATAACAATAACAGAACCATTTTTGGCACAATTGAGAACCTTTTTCCAAAAGATTTGATATGGAACCATCTACAGCACACTCTCCATCAATCTGAAGAACCAATTTAACATGCAAAGAACACATTAGTCTCTGTTGTTTTTTAGAAAAGGCGGTGTAGGAAATCATTTGTCCACGTAAGTATGCTTTGAGAGTCTCCCAAAGAAGCGAAGGCGAGGTTGTACTTTTCTTATTGTTGAGTAAAAATTCATCAATGGTGGAAAAGATGAATGTATTAAAAGTCTAATCTGATAGGAGTAAGGAATCGAATTTCCAAGCTGGCAAAACAGTTGGGCGGCAGGAAAACTTTAAATTTAGAGTGAGTGGAGAATGGTCTGAGATTACGATGGGGTGATATTCTGTGGAGTCTATTTGTGGAGTAAAAAAAGTTATCAATAAAAAAATAATCAATACGTGAATAGGTCTGGTGCGGGTGTGAGTAAAAGGAAAATTGTTTGATTTTTGGATTGAGATATCGCCAGGGATCTAAAACGTTATTTTTTGTAATGAAGTCTGAGATTGACCTTGAGGATAGAGACTGGGAGAGGACTCTGGGATTAGAATGATCCAAGATAGGGTCCATAATACAGTCCCCACCCATAATCCAATAGTAGATGTTAATGGAAGGGATAGAGCTAAACAGACCATTCATAAAGCTTGGGTCGTCAAAGTTGGGGGCATAAATATTTACTAAAAGCACAGGAGTGTTGTATAACGAACCCAGGACAATCACATATCTACCGTTAGCATCCGAAATAGTTTTCAATACTAAGTTGGATCCCGTTTGTAATGAGTATTGCGACCCCTCTAGACCTAGAATTATATTTGGAATGAAAAACCTCTGAAAGCCAGGGAAAGTTTAATTTAGGATGGTCAGAGTTATCCATGTGTGTTTCTTGTAAAAAAAACGATGTCCGCATTTAAACGTTTCAGATGAGTGGAAACTTTTACACGTTTAACTGGCTTATTCAACCCTCTAACGGTCCAACTCAGAAATCTGACAGAGGTACCGTTTTCATTCATTTTGCGTATCATTTAACTAAAAACAGATAGAAAATAAACGTTTGAATAGAATAAAACCGGCCGGCTGGGGAAAGGGAAAGGACACACGTCAGCACGTCACTGCGAGCGACAGAGAGCACCACAGCTTAGAACTTCAGATTGAACAGCGTTCAACTTTCACTTCAATAATGAACACTTTCAGACCGATAACCCCTCACGCCTTTTCCCTCTTTTAGTTTTCTCCCCCTGTCTTTCTATTTCTTCTCCTACACAGGTTCTCCTCAGCCCTTTCAACATGGCGTCTTCCCAGGACCGAGCTCTCCAGGCCCTGAGCTATGAGTTGGCCCGGCTGGACCGGCAGATCACCGCCCTCCTGAAGAGGCAGGACGAGCTCCTTCAGCGGAAGTCGCAGCTCGAAGCCTCCCGGGAAGTTTCCCCCTCTGTGGTCGCGCCAGCTTCGACTCTTCGAACACCGGGAGACGCCGTTCTCATGCCAGCCCCAGCCCCACCTGGTCCCTGGGAACGCCAGCGCCGCAGACGGCCTTCCAGACCTTCACCGCCACCCCAGCCGGTCTTCACCTCCTGCAACCGATTCGCCGCCCTCAGCTCACCGCCTACGCCTTCACCTACGCCTCGGGCCCCGTCGCCCACCCCAGCGCCTCGGCGCTCTGCACAGGACTCGGTTTATGTTATTGGTAGTTCTATTGTCTGCCATGTTAGAGTCAGAGGTGTAAACAGCCGCGCCACCGCCTCCTGTTTTCCAGGTGCACGGGTTTTAGACATCACCAAGCCCCTCCCCTCAGCCCTCCGCAGACGCGACGCCTTCGGGACCGTGGTTATCCACGTCGGGACCAACGACATCTCCGACCGGCGCAGCGAGGTCCTGAAGGAGCACTACCAGACGCTACTGGACACCGCCAGGAAGAAGACGGACGCAAGGATCGTCATCTCCGGCCCTCTTCCCACCTACCGGCGGGGATCCGAGCGGTTCAGCAGGCTCTTCGCGCTGCAGTCCTGGCTCCGCGGCTGTTGCGCCTGCAACGGTTTGGGCTACGTGGACAACTGGTCTTCGTTTTGGGAGCAGCCAGCGCTCTACCGGAGGGATGGGCTTCACCCTAGTCCTCTGGGATCGGTCGTTCTCTCACGGAACATCGGGCCATCCGCTGACTTCAAAGCGGCCACGTAAGTAGCGGCAAAAATAGAAACGTTACTGCTCACCATGCTAGTGTTACTGCTAGAAATAAGCCGATTGCTAGCACTTCTACAAATGCTTATTGTGTAAATACAATTGAGACTGTGTCTGTTCCCCGAATAAAACAACACATCAAAAAGCCTCGAAATGTTTGCCTTAGTAACCTCATTCATATCAGACCAGTTACACCAGTTTACAACGACCACACCTCTGGTCTAAAACTAGGACTGCTTAACATTAGATCCCTGGCATCTAAAGCCATTATTGTAAATGAAATTATTACAGATCATGATTTTGATGCTCTGTCCCTGACAGAAACATGGATTAGAGCCGATGAGTACCTTAGTCTAAATGAAGCCACTCCCGCAGGCTACAGCTATGCACACAGCCCTCGTTTAAGCGGTCGGGGTGGAGGTATAGCAACCATCCATACTAAAGCTTTAGGCGTGAACCAGAAAGCAGGACCTACATTTTCTTCTTTTGAAGTTCTTGTACTTAATATACTTGAGCAAGGAACAAATAAACATTCATTTCTATTAATCACAATTTACAGGCCACCCGGTCCGTATTCTCAGTTCTTACAAGAATTCTTTTCTATTTTCTATTCTTTTCTATTAGTTTCTATCAAGCCTAATAACGCTTTCAAGTAAAATATTAATTGTCAGAGATTTTAATATCCACATCGACAACCCTCACGACACATTAAGTAAGGCATTCATATCTATCATAGACTCCATGGGATTCACCCAAATTATAAAAGGGCCCACACACCACCTCAACCACACTCTAGACTTAATACTGACCTTTGGTGTAGACATAGATAACTTAGCCATTCTCCCCCAGAGCCCAGCCGTCTCAGACCATGACTTAATCTCATACGAAATCCTGTTTAGTGGTAATGTGCGCTCATCACCATGCTATCAGGTTAAGAGGACTATAACTTCCTCCACAGCTGGCAGCTTCATCAGAAACCTTCCTCAGTTATCAGGTTCTGTCAGCTGCCCATCTAACCCTACTGAATTAGATACTATGACCAAATTCCTAGAGGATACTCTTCGATCTACGTTAGACAGTGTAGCTCCATTAAAAAGCAAAATAGTACGGCAGAAAAAACTCGCCCCGTGGTATAATGATCACACTCGAACTCTAAAACAGACGGCCAGGCAACTAGAGCGAAAATGGCGTCTGACTAAATTAGAAGTGTTCCAGTCTGCCTGGAAGGAGAGCCTTATAGACTATAGAAGAGCTCTTACTGCAGCACGTTCAGCCTGTCTCTCCTCTCTCATAGAAAACAATAAGAACAATCCTAGACTACTATTTAGCACAATTTCTAAACTAACAGGGAACCCCAGATGCCATCAGCCTATAGCAGCAATGATTTTATGAATTTCTTTAGTGATAAAATCGAAAAAATTAGACAGAAAATTCTGAACACACAGTTAAACTCCACAAACCTGCTGGCTTATAATTCCAGTCTAGACCCTGAGAATATTAGAGTCACTGCAGATAGGCTGGAATCGTTTACATTACTCCAAGAAAATGAACTAGTCAAAATAGTCTCTTCTGCAAAACCATCGACCTGTATTCTGGACCCAATTCCTACAGGTCTACTCAAGGAAATCTTACCAGAAATAACTAAGCCCATTCTGTCAATAATAAACTCCTCTCTTAGCCTCGGATATATCCCAAAAACTTTTAAACTTGCAGTAATTAGACCGCTGATTAAGAAAGCTAACCTCGATCCCTGTGAACTATCAAATTATAGACCCATCTCAAATCTCCCCTTTATATCGAAGATCCTGGAAAAAGTGGTAACCAAACAATTAAGCTCTTATTTGCATAAGAATAATCTACATGAAAAATTTCAGTCTGGTTTTAGGCCACATCACAGTACAGAAACAGCACTAGTAAAAATTATAAATGATCTTCTATTATTCACGGACCAAGGAAATGTGTCGTTGTTAGTCCTCCTTGACCTTAGTGCAGCATTTGACACAATAGACCACTCTATCCTACTAGATAGACTAAAAAACCTTGAAGGGGTAACAGGAACAGCTCTTACCTCACTGATCGATATGTTTGTTAATGTAAAGGGTGAATCATCTGTTCGTGCAAAAGTAATGTATGGTGTTCCACAAGGCTCTGTTTTAGGGCCTATATTATTCACAATATATATGCTACCATTAGGCACCATTATCAGTAAACACGGCATAAATTTCCACTGCTATGCCGATGACACCCAGTTTTATATATCAAGCAAACCGGATGATAAAATTAAACTTAGCAAGATTGAGGACTGTGTAAAAGACATAAAAGATTGGATGTCAAGAAATTTTCTGCTACTTAACTCAGATAAAACAGAGGTCCTGCTTCTGGGTTCAAAATTAGCCAGAAACAAACTGTCTAACTTAACACTTAACAATCTCTCAGTTTCATCAAGCCTATCTGTTAAAAATCTTGGTGTCATGATAGACGCTGATCTGTCCTTCGACACACATAACTAATATTACTAGAACAGCCGTCCTGCATCTCCTCAATATCGCTAAATTAAGAAATGCGTTATCCCTACAGGATGCAGAAAAGCTAGTTCATGCATTTATCACTTCAAGGCTAGATTATTGTAATGCCCTGCTGTCTGGATGTCCCAGCAAAAGCCTTAACAAGCTTCAGCTAGTCCAGAACGCTGCAGCCAGAGTCTCACAAGAACCAGAAAGTTCGACCAAATTAGTCCAGTTTTATCAAACCTGCACTGGTTACCAGTCAAATTTCGCATTGATTATAAAATCCTATTACTGACCTATAAAGCTCTAAACGGACTCGCCCCTCAGTACCGGAGTGACCTTCTCTCCCACTATGAACCATCACGCCTACTTAGATCACAAGGTGCTGCTCACTACTGGTACCTAGAACTAATAAAGCTCCATCAGGGGGGAGAGCTTCTCATACAAAGCCCCCCAGCTCTGGAATAATCTTCCTATTAATGTTCGGGACACAGCCTCAGTCTTTAAGTCTAGGCTAAAAACTTATTTGTACAGTCAAGCATTTGGTGATTAGTCTCCCTGTCAGGTCTAGACCGGCTGGAGTCTCTGCTGCTCTGTTTTACTGTAATCTGTGGTCAGCCACTCTTTACAGAACTGACTCTGTTTTTTCTTTCCTTTCTCTGCCGAGTTGATCAGCTGCCCATCCTGTGCGTCTGATGCTGCTGCCTCTTCTGCCTTGATTGGTGCTGCTGCTCTCCAGCCTTCTAGACCGGTTTGACCACCACTGAGCTTCTTGCTGTACAGCGCTGTGCAGTCCTCACCCTCAGATCTTCTCTTTCTTTTCCCACTTTACTATAAAACTTCATACTAATAATGTTTGCTATCCGGTGTCGACCAGAGGAGGATGGGTTCCCCTTCTGAGTCTTGGTTCCTCTCAATGTTTCTTCCTCTTTTAGGGAGTTTTTCCTTGCCACCGCTCATGGGGGCTTGGATTTTCTTCTCTTTTCTCTTCTCTCTGTAATACTGATTGTTTTGTAAAGCTGCTTTGTGACAACACCCGTTGTAAAAAGCACTATATAAATACATTTTGCTTGCTTGCTACATAACACGACCAACACACAGACACACACACAAACACAGAGAAAAAATCCGCCCACAAACAGAACCCACCCAATGTCCTCGAGCCAAACAAAACAGAGGACCAGGAGCCAACCCTGACCAAGCCACGCCCCCGACTGCGAGACATGGTATGGAACAACAGGCAGGATCCACGGAGCTGTAGGAACAGTTACTGCACCCAGTATAAAATAACGAACAGACGAATAGAATAGAATAGAATAGAATTAAACTGAAACCACAAATATTGAAGATGAATTCTGGCTAAACACCAGCAAAACCATAAACAAGACTGAGACATGGAAAGTCACCAAAACAGGATGTTACACTAATGCCACATAAACTTTACTTCTTTAGTTTGGAGATGAACTTCATGGCCTCGTCAGGAGAAGTGAAGTCGCGATGCCTCCCATCGCTTGTTCTCCGGAGACGTGCAGGATAAAACAGGCCGTCCGAACTCCCTCGATGCCCCGAAGCTGTTTACGAGCCCTCGCAGTTTTTTATGTAAAATCCGGAAAAACAGAGAATTCAATGTTATTGGCTGCAGCTCGCTGTTGACGCCTCCTGGCTTTCGAAAGGATGTCTGCACAGTCTGCGTAGTTGTGAAGCCTCGCGATGATGGGCCGCGGCACTCCACCAGGTTTCGATTTGGGTGCCAGAGAACGGTGGGCTCTTTCCACCAGAGGAGTTTTTTCCAAGTTAAACGCTTCCATAAGAAGCTTAGAAACTGCCGCGTTGGTCAGTGAAAAAGAGCCGTCCTCCGGGATCCCCATAATCCGAAGGTTTTGGCGGCGGGACCACATCCTTGGTCAGGGTCTCGACTGTAGCCCAAAGCGCAGACGTTTCGTCGGTGCATGCGGACAGAGCATGCTCAATGCCCGACACTGCATTTTTAATGCCGCCGAATTCTGTTTTTAATGCTGCATTATTTCAGCTTTCATAACCGTAAAGCTCAGATCTGAGCTTAGAGTGGTGGTCATCTAGAATTGTCTGCATTTCGGTGATGACAGCCCGAATCAGCTCGGATTTCAGAGCTGAAATGTCCACAGAGGCAGTACCTGCCGAAGCAGACGCATAGGTGATGCAGCACGTGCTGGAGACGATGCACATTAATCATGCAAGAGGTTCTTTGAGTGTTTGTGGTTCCATATAGAACCATGTTCTTTACTGAAGTACCCTTGAAGAAACATCTTTTCAAGTGTGCATAAATAACATATCATGGTGCATATCATGGTGCATACACTCACTGGTCGGAACATGCTCAGGTTCTGTGTTCACAGGATGAAAATAATGTCATTGGGTTCCTGAAAGTAATAAAAATGTTTTACTTTAACTTCACAAAACTACATGAAACAATGCAGTTTGACAGCTCGAGAGTAAATAGTCACACCAACCACGTTTGGTTCTACAAGGAAGATTTAACAAGTGATCTGGCTTTGGCCTCCAGGCTGTATATTTGTTTGGTTTCTAGACGTTTTTAATTTGGTATGAGGAGGTCATACCAGTACAGTATCTAGAGCGGCATGCTTCCTCGACCAGCGGACATCCTTGAATACTAGAGGCCCGAGTCCCAGTAGGTAAGCACGTAGCGCCCCAGGCTAGTGCGCACTGCCGTCGGCAAGCGTTAACGAGGTGTGAATGAATCATGAACGAGGGAAAACATACCATCTACTTATATCCACTGCATTTAACCGCGCTGTCCAAGCGTGGCTGACCCCACGCTGACGGTTTCAAAGATACCTTTGACAAATCAAAGTGTAGGAGGCGACCATCAAGTGCTAGTTATTCATTTCTTGGTGAGACTTTATTTTGAGTCGTCTTTTCTAGATGAAACAAAAACAGTGGACTCTCAATAACATGACAAAACATATGCAGGTTAGGATTAGGGTTTTGGTTGAGGTTAAATTTAGGGTTAGGATTAGGGCCAGGGTGAGGGTTAGGAATAGGTTATGGGTTGAGGTTGAGGTTAAGGTTAGGACTAGGGCCAGGGTGAGGGTTAGGAATAGGTTATGGGTTGAGTTTAAGGTTAGGACTAGGGACAGGGTGAGGGTTAGGATTAGGATATGGGTTGAGGTTAAATTTAGGGTTAGGATTAGGGCCAGGGTGAGGGTTAGGACTAGGTTATGGGTTGAGGTGAAGGTTACGGTTAGGATTTGGGACAGGGTGAGGGTTAGGATTATGTTATGGGTTGAGGTGAAGGTTAAGGTTAGAATTAGGGCCAGGGTGAGGGTTAGGATTAGATTATGGGTTGAGGTTAAGGTTAAGGTTAGGACTAGGGCCAGGGTGAGGGTTAGGAATAGGTTATGGGTTGAGTTTAAGGTTAGGACTAGGGCCAGGGTGAGGGTTAGGATTATGTTATGGGTTGAGGTGAAGGTTAAGGTTAGAATTAGGGCCAGGGTGAGGGTTAGGATTAGATTATGGGTTGAGGTTAAGGTTAAGGTTAGGACTAGGGCCAGGGTGAGGGTTAGGATTATGTTATGGGTTGAGGTGAAGGTTAAGGTTAGAATTAGGGCCAGGGTGAGGGTTAGGATTAGATTATGGGTTGAGGTTAAGGTTAAGGTTAGGACTAGGGCCAGGGTGAGGGTTAGGAATAGGTTATGGGTTGAGTTTAAGGTTAGGACTAGGGCCAGGGTGAGGGTTAGGATTATGTTATGGGTTGAGGTGAAGGTTAAGGTTAGAATTAGGGCCAGGGTGAGGGTTAGGATTAGATTATGGGTTGAGGTTAAGGTTAAGGTTAGGACTAGGGCCAGGGTGAGGGTTAGGATTATGTTATGGGTTGAGGTGAAGGTTAAGGTTAGAATTAGGGCCAGGGTGAGGGTTAGGATTAGATTATGGGTTGAGGTTAAGGTTAAGGTTAGGACTAGGGCCAGGGTGAGGGTTAGGATTATGTTATGGGTTGAGGTTAAGGTTAAGGTTAGAATTAGGGCCAGGGTGAGGGTTAGGATTAGTTTATTGGTTGAGGTTAAGGTTAGGACTAGGGACAGGGTGAAGGTTAGGATTATGTTATGGGTTGAGGTTAAGGTTAGGAATAGGGACAGGGTGAAGGTTAGGATTATGTTATGGGTTGAGGTGAAGGTTAAGGTTAGAATTAGGGCCAGGGTGAGGGTTAGGATTAGATTATGGGTTGAGGTTAAGGTTAAGGTTAGGACTAGGGCCAGGGTGAGGGTTAGGATTATGTTATGGGTTGAGGTGAAGGTTAAGGTTAGAATTAGGGCCAGGGTGAGGGTTAGGATTAGATTATGGGTTGAGGTTAAGGTTAAGGTTAGGACTAGGGCCAGGGTGAGGGTTAGGATTATGTTATGGGTTGAGGTGAAGGTTAAGGTTAGAATTAGGGCCAGGGTGAGGGTTAGGATTAGATTATGGGTTGAGGTTAAGGTTAAGGTTAGGACTAGGGCCAGGGTGAGGGTTAGGATTATGTTATGGGTTGAGGTTAAGGTTAGGATTTGGGACAGGGTGAGGGTTAGGATTAGTTTATTGGTTGAGGTTAAGGTTAGGACTAGGGACAGGGTGAAGGTTAGGATTATGTTATGGGTTGAGGTTAAGGTTAGGACTAGGGACAGGGTGAAGGTTAGGATTATGTTATGGGTTGAGGTTAAGGTTAAAGCTAGGGCTGGGGACAGATTGAGGGTTAGGATTAGGTTTTAAATTGAGGTTCAGGTTAGGATTACAGCAAGGGTGAGGGTTAGGATTAGGTTATGAGTTGAGGTTAAGGTTAGGGTTAGGATTAAGGACAGGATGAGGGTTAGGATTAGGTTTTGGGTTGAGGTTAAGGTTAGGATTAGGGCCAGGGTTAGGGACAGGTTTTGGGTACGATTGGTAAGATTAGGTTTTGTGTAATGGAAGTAACATATTAACGAAAGAAAAGGAGACGGACACATCAAAAAAAGAAGCTTAACAATAGACTGACCTACACAGAGTCCAGACCTCAACACAACTGAATGGGTTTGATTACTTCAGAAAAAGGTCAGCCAGCTTATAAAACTGAACTTTGGAGATGTGTCTGTAGATTCTTTGGGGAACTGAAAGTCTCCTGAAAAGAACTGACGCTGCCTAATGCTGGGGGGCTATATACCCCTCTAGCCCATTGGTCAGTGCTTTCTACAGAGATTTTATAAGCTGTGTGTACACAACTGAACCCCAGCAATGGACGCAGCTGAATTTAGGCATTAGATGGGTTGTCTGGATGTAGTGCCTCTTCAACATAAGAAAATACACCTGGCAATTATACAGTCTCAGAAATAAAGGTTCTAAACTGTCTCTGGTTCGGTTCCCCTCTCGTCACTGGGGTGGGACCCTCAAGGCTCCATCTCAGTCCCTTCAGTTAGGGAACATAACTGAACCATAATCCACTGAAATGATCTGTTCTAAGCTGGACTGACTCCACACACCCCGCCTCGCCTCGCCTCCAGGCTTTTAATCTACTGCTCTGTTTTAAAACATTCGGTTATGAAAAGGAACAAATACCAACTTTTCACCTGGAGAACCTGATTTAAGCTCCACAATCAGACCTTAAACCCACTGCTGGAGCTTTGAGGGAACGCTTACACTGTTTGTACCTCGATGAACGAGAAATGTGCCTTTATTTCTAACAGTGTAACAGTGTAGCTGAGGCTAAAAGTGAACTGCACTCCAGGATAAATCGTTTCTTTACATGGGATACCAGTCCTGCTTCACTGGAACCGGTTCCTCAGCTCGTTGTAAGAGATTCTTCCTCAACCTCGCATATAAGAAGGTGAATTAGTGGGTGTTTTGTTCTGAACCACCGACTGGGGAAAAACAGATGTCGGGTGGGGGGGTTGATTATGCAGCCTACTCCATAGTGAGCAGAGAGACATGAGAAGAGAAATGTCAGAAAGTGCCGTGAGAAAAGGCCACTCTGCTGTGTGAGGAGAGGCTGGTTATGCCAAAAGCCTCAATAATTGTACTTCTATGTCTTACAAATCTGGAACAGTTTGATCTCTGTATGTGTGTGTTGGATATTAACGACGCACCACTCGGGCGTTTTATGGCCAATTCTGACTCCAATTTCTTTACAGCCAAATCGGTCCATGGCTGTTTTTATTAGCCTTTATTATCTAGCAGATTCGTGGACGTAGAATTAGAATTAGTCCAAACTAAACAAGTCGTGATCATGACTTAAATAAGGCGTGAGAATGAGATTGTGCCTCACTAAGTCGTGGCCATGCATTAGGATCTCATTCCCATGTCTTGCTAAGTCATGGCCACAACTTAATTATCTAGGTCCCATGTCCTGTCACATAGTGGCCACAACTTAAGTATCTAGTTCTCACACCCTATTAAGTTGTGGCCACGACTTAGTAAGGTGTGGGAACAAGACCGTGTCTTACTAAGTTGTGGCCATACATTAGGACCTTTTTCCCACGGCTTGCTAAGTCATGGCCACAACTTAATTATCTAGTTCTCACACCCTATTAAGTTGTAGCCATGACTTGGTAAGGTGTGGGAACAAGATCATGCTTTACTAAGTTGGGGCCACGCATTAGGACCTTTTTCCCACGCCTTACTAAGTCGTGGTCATGCATTCGTAAGGTGTGGGAACGAGATTTTGCCTTACTAACTCATGGCCATGCATTAGGGTCTCCATCCCATGGCTTGCTAAGTTGTGGCCACAACTTAATTATCGAGTTCCCACGCACCCTAAGTTGTGGCCATGACTTAGTAAGGTGTGAGAACAAAATCATGTGGCCATGCATTCCGTTTTTCATTTTACTCACTTCCTTTAGGTTTTAATTTAGCTTTTATGTGTTTTGTACTTCAGTTCAATTGTATTTTATTATGTTTCTCACTTTGTATCTCTTTCGCACTGTTTTTATTGTTTTTCACGCTGTCTTTACTTTTCCTTTCATTTTCCTTTTTGCTTTTATTTATGTGAAGCTCATTGACTTGCCTTGTGTATGAAATGTGCTATATCAACAAACAACCTCGCCTGGTCTTGCCTTTATTAGCTGAGGCTCACACTGTGTGGGCTAAATGAACACATGACCCACACTCGCACATTCCCAGAGCGCTCTGTTAGCCAAAGTTACAGGCTTTAATCCAAACTGTCTTTTTAAATTCATAAATGAAAAATAGTTGCCTATTTAAATAACAGGACGTAAATAAAGTGGAAGGTGAGGAGATGTTTTTGTAGCCGTCTTTGTGCCCTTATCTTTTTTTAAGGAGTAGACAAGTTGATTTTCAGAGGTCATGTAGTTAATGTTAGAGACTTTTTTCTATCCTAACAAAACATATCAAAGGGAGGGTGGGCCTTTAGAGTTGTGATGGGGGGGGGGGGGTCAACAGCTGCCCACCTTCACTGATTTAAATCATGATATGAACAAAAAGCAGCTTTTTTGCCTTGTTTTTGCTAAAAGCACCACGTTTGCTAGTTAATATTAACACTTTTTGGCCATACATATCAAAAGCATAGTGTTAGATCCTAATATCAGTGCATACTGATCAATGCACAATTAATCATGACTATATCATGACCTATAGGCTTCAGGCCTGTGTCACACAGAGGCCTCAGCTCATATATATTTACTTGTAACTCACAGCAATGTTCTAACACTTGTCTGCTGTTTAGGCTCCACGTACCCAGACGTCATAAACGTCCTTGGGGGCCTTTGCCTAACTATAACTCTATTTCATCCAATCCTCTCTCTCTATTGTCTTGTCGCATGATCACGCGATGGTCACCTCTGCTATTCTGATCAATAAACGGGAAAAGCCGTCTGAGTGCAGACCTAGTCTCTGTGGTCATTTGAGTTTCCCCCAGCCGGCTGGACTCTCAGGAGGACGGAGGGCTTCAGCTTTGGTATTGAGGTCGAACCATAGAACCTTAAACCATCATCAAACGGTTCTAACACACAGCACACTAGGACAGGCGGGGTATTAATCAGTGAAAAAACCTTAGGTTTGTTTTTTATTGTTTTGTAATGTTATTTATATTTAACATGTAGCAGATTTGTCTAATTTTAGCTAGGCAGTTAGCCATCATCAGCTGTCGCTTAGCAACAGGGAGATGCCCGACACAGCCTTCAAGAAACAACGCAAAAAACATAAAACTATCACAGACTGGCCAAAATAAAAATAAAAATAAAAAATACATTGCCAGATTGCCAGTCATGCACTAATAATCAGAATAAAAATTTTGGTATGACTTTACCCCTTGACAAGCCATCAGCCAATCAGCAGTCAAGATTTTGGAATGGGCATGCTGATTGGCTCATGGATGCTAAAAAGTTAGTTAGGGGTGGGCACAGTGATATGTATCGTTATCCTGATTAATTATATCATAGTTTGCTTTTCTGTAGATGTTGTCGGTACTGGCACAACGAGAGCTGCACTGCAGTGCAATCTGGGAACTGTGTTTTCAGACACCAATGTGGCACCACTGGTCTTTTTTTGCCTGTTAAAACTAATTAAACCCTGAAAAATGAAGCATCACAATGATATTTTTGCCATAAACTGTTAGAAATAAAGGAACATTTTTCCTTCATTGAGGTACAAACAGTGTAAACGTTCCCTCAAAGCTCCAGCAGTGGGTTTAAGGTCTGATTTGTGGAGCTTAAATCAGGTTCTCCAGGTGAAAAGTTGGTATTTGTTCCTTTTCATAACCGAATGTTTTAAAGCAGAGCAGTAGAGTAAAAGCCTGGAGGCGAGGCGAGGCGGGGTGTGTGGAGTCAGTACAGCTTAGAACAGATCATTTCAGTGGATTATGGTTCAGTTATGATCCCTGACTAAAGGGACTGAGATGGACCATTAAGGGTCCCACCTCAGTGACAAAGGGGAACTGCCCCAGTGACAGTTTAGAGTGTAATGTCCACCTCGATACTCATTAACTAATATAAAGGCTGTTTACTGGAGTGCTGGAGTTGTTGACCTGCCCTGCAAATGAAGGTGTGATTAGAAAAGAAAAGCTTGCACTGCCCAAAGCAGAGCTCAAAATCCTCACTGAAGCAGGACGTTTAAGGAGCTGCGCCGGACGAGAAAATGACCTAGCCTTTGCGATGACTGCTTTCATTTTCTCTGAAAAGTAATGTCAACAATTTAAGCACATGATTTGTCAGAGCAGATCATATTCAATATCAATATTTCAGTCAGTATTAGAACTGCCTCCACGCCACCAGAGACTGAGGCTCAGTTTCCTCTTTGCATTCATTGGTCAGTATTGTCTTTCATTTGAGACGGACGCTGCCCCGTCTTTGGTGTCTTACGCTCTGCTTTATCGTGCATTAATATTAGCTCTACCTACATCTAGATTTGTCAATAACATTCATAAAATATTTAGCCTGATCAATATCACTGATAAAAATGCGCCAAATATGCCGCAGTGTCTGGACATCATGGTACTTTTACAGCTAACTCACAATGACAAACAGATTTAGAAGTTAATCTATGCATGACTTTTGGTCAAATTTAGAATTCATTCAGACTTTTATATGAGAGTCATGTATTTGTGTGAAATGTGATACAGTGAGGCTTTCAATTCAGATCACAAATATCAAAACTCAGTTAAAAACAAGAAAAAAAAAATCACCTTTACAACAAAGTTCATTTTTGCTAGCAGCCCAATGAGGTTTCCAATACTACGTTAGTGCTAAAGCTAAAAGCAACGCATGTAAACATTTTCGGCTGTTCTAGACTAAACACAGACATTTAAAACGGGATTAAAACGTGTTTCATTTAATATTAAACTGATATTAAAAAATATCAAATTGTATGTATCATTTTCACAGAGACTCTACAGTGTTTCTAACAGCCGAATGAAACCTGATTAGACTGCGGCACATATTAACAGCGCTATAAATTAACCTGTGCTATTAATCTGCTATAAATCAAGTGCTATTAACCTGCTATAAATCAAAGCATGACTGGTTGATTCCTCTGTCGGTCCCCCATCATGATAACCTAGGAGTTAGTCTTGTGTGTAAGGCCTCTGGTCCAGCTCCTGAAGTCCTAACCAACGGAAGAGCTCACTTGGCTTTATCTACCGACACACCACAGGGAAAACATTGTGACTGGACATTTTTGAACTGGGCTGTTTTTTTGGTCTCCAACTAAAACTTCCAGAGAAATGAAGGAGTTTCCACAATAAATGCAGATTCTGTGACTAGCATGATGATTCTATTACATTAGAATGAACTAAAAATGAAAATTTCTTCAGTATTAGAACTCATTAGGGCTTTTCTGAAGACCCAGAAAGACCCTGGGGTTTCTCCAGTTGTGTGGAACATCTGAGAGAGATCTGAGGAGAATCTCAGGCAGGGCCGTCTACACGGCTATCGGGGGCTACATCTCTGCTCCATTCAAAGAGGGCATGAAGGTTTACAGACAGTGAGGATGATGATCAAAATGATACACAAAGAGACGGGAGTGAGTGGAGCTCCGGCGCCAGTGCAACAACCGAGACCCCAACGCTTTATGGCAGTCCCCTACAGTTAGCCCCCTACAGTTATCCCACTTTATCCTCTAAATACTTTTTTCTCGAAATATTATGACATTTTTTCTTGAAATACACACACACACACACACACACACACATTTTCTAAGCCACTTCTCCGTCAGCTTTGCAGGGTTTCTCTTGAAATATTACGACTTTATTCGCAAAGTCTACTACTCTTATTTTTATTAACAGTGGCCCTAAAACACCATCATAGTTTTAGAATTAAAAGCAGAAAAACAACTAAAGACAATGTCATAGAAGCAAAGCCCTATTCTTGCCTAGCAGCCTGTGATCTGCCACATCCAGACAGACTAATGAGTGACTACCATTCCTACATTATTTCTCCATTAGCTAACATTACATGCTGTTTATACATCCTTATTGAATGCTCAACGCTGACACTGTAAAATACGTTCCATAAGCCCTATTATTATTTGTACTTATTTTCATAGAAAAAACGCTGGCAGGCAAAAAGTCACTAGAGCTCTATCAGCAATTATTTCCATCATAACATCAACCTGAAATTAAAATGGACCTTTTTCACCCTTAGTTAGTTTATGTTCCTGGTCATAAGTAGCAAAACTGATGATGAGCAAAGATGATTAAAACCTAGAAAAAGATTAGAAAGAGAATTTCAAAGAGAACTCTTGAGGAAAAAAATCTTGGTGAAGGACACGTCTTCTGAGGATGTGAATTATCTGCTGTTATCATGATATCTTCATGAGCATAAGGATGATTTCGCATTTGAGATCTAAACACTGAGCCGGACCTTCTTTTTGAGTGTGTACGTGTGATGTTAATACGTAAAGATGTATGTCAGGGTGAAAAAAAGGTCTCGAGCTGACGCCTCTGACTTTTAAATGATTATTTCAGGCTTTACAGGGTGACACAGCAGCGCACGCTCACCATATTTGAGTTTTGTAACAAACAAAATCGTGCAGCTTTAAAATGCAATAGCTTTTGCCCCACCTCTAGTTCATGTTTATGGTTCATGTCTTCTGACATGGTTCATGTCCGCTAGCTCAGAGACCCTCCCTGATAACCAGTCTGACTCACAAATACCTCACAGTACAGGCGGAAAATGCACTGATTTTCCATTCACGCTGGCTTTAAACAGATGTTTTTGGGAATACATCAGCTTACATGGTCCAGCTATTACAGCCACATGACCATAAAAGCTCAACTGCTTGACAGTCATCTGGATTTTGGTTTTATATTCATTTTTAGATTCATAGTTATGCCATTTGGCAGATGCTCTTATTAACAGGTAGGTAAAAGTAGTGTTAGGAGTCTTGCCCAAGGCCTCTCATTGGTATAGTGTAGGGACATGTCTACAGCGTAGAAGGCAGAGGTGTTTCCCACCTCACTATAACAGGTAGACTGACAAGGTAGGAGTGTCTAATAGAGTGGACAGTGTTTAAACACTCCAGCAGCACTGCTGTGTCTGATCCACTCATATAGCACAACACACACCAACACACCACCACCACCACGTCAGTGTTACCGCAGTGCTGAGAATGATCCAACACTCAAATACTGTCTATATCAACCAGGTTGCAAGCCACCATAATCAGTACCACTTTAACTTTAATAAAATTATCTGCTGTTTAGTGGATGATAAACGTGATGAGCTGTAGCACGTCTCACTCGTGCACGTGCAAAGGGAAAATTAGAGACTATTTGTGTGGTGCGCAAAAACTGTGAATTTTTCCTCCAGTTATCATGTTAATAAAAGTTTTTAAATTGCAAATATTTTAAACTGACAACACTTTTTTGAGGCATGGGGTGTTAATTAGCCGGTTCAGATATTTTAAAGGATGAAAATCTGATCCCTCCTGGGACTCATGCACATCTATGCCAGCTAAAGAAGAGTGGATGAGTCACAATTGAGGATCATGAGGTGCTTCAGATCTATCCGAATACTTATTCTCAGAACAACAAGTCTCATAAACAACAACAATAAACCATCATTCTATGTATGTCATTACTGCAGAACTAAATATATCCAGTAGTGCACTAATACATCAGCCATACTGAAAGCCTCACTACATTTATCCAATTTCCAGTCAAAATGACCATCAAGTGCAAGTTGTTAATTTTTCAGAGAATATTTCTGAGGAGATAAGATATACGATAAGGAAGGACTAAGTAAAAGGAAAATAAGTGAAAAAGGTGACTTTCCAAAACTGATGATGAGGAAAGATGATTAAAAGCTATGTGGCTCCTAACAACCACCTGGACTGCCCCCATCAGATAAACAGCACTGAAATCTTTGATCTCAGAGAGAGAGGAGAACATCAAGCTGCTTCAGATCTGAAAACATCCACAGGGGTTTCTGTCCATCCTTCCACTGTGAGAAGACCACTCAGCGCTGTGGGTCTGAAAGGACGTGTAGCTGACCAAGAAGAACCTCACTGATAAAAGGAGACAGACACACCAAACAAAGAAGCTGAACGATGGACTGACCACCCAGAGTCCAGACCTCAGCACCACTGAATGGGTTTGATCAGAAAATCATCAACCAGCTTCTCAGACTGAGCTTTGGAGGTGTGTCTGCAGGTTCTTAGAGGAGCTGAAAGTGAGGCTTCTGATAAGAATCTAAGCTGGAATGAAGGGAAAGAGGGACCCACTGACCCTCACACAGCTGAGATTAGATTCAGCTGTTGAGGCTTCTGTATAATTTCCCACTAAGTAAGTGTTTTGTAGTTAAGGCAACAATTTGTGTAGCTTAAGGAAAGACAAACCTTTCAAATACTATATAAAGAATTCAATACCAACATAACAAATCAAGTCTAGAGAACTGAGGTTATTGGGGCCAGCGCTACAAATTAATGTTGAAAAGTGATCATTTTTATAGAAAATACTCTGGACAATGTCTTAGAACTTGATTCTTCTGCACGAAGAACTTTCTGCATGTTTCCAAGTCAGCACCCTGCCACTTCAAACCATGATCCAGAATCCTGTAATCTTCTACACGGCTTTCAGCAGCAGGTTCATCAAACTACTGCTACTATTTGAATTCTCTGGCAGGCTTCAAAGACCAGACAGCCTGGGCCCTTGCTTTGAAGTCATTTGCACAATGCTTGGATACTGAAGTGCTTGTACTTTGCGTTGGCTGAGTGATATCATTCTCAAATCTGACCTATCACGTCTCTTCGTCTGTGCTTTCACAAATGTTAAATGCCTAATTCTCCTGGCTTTTTTGCAAAACTGCATTTGATTTCATGAAAAAGGCAGTACTTAGGTTCCCTATAAGGATGCAAAATATTTTTATATTTTATCAGTAAATCTGCCGAGGAGCTAAGCGTCTATAAAGGACTCGGGAAGGCAGAACAAAAATCCGGCGTCAGATCAGGGTTTAGCATGCTAAACTCTAAAGCCCAGGCATCAAAGATGTGAGCAGTGAAGTGCTACATTCTTTTTTCCACCCTTTCAGCCAAAGAAAGGAGCCAAACTTAGGCTGTGTCTCGGTTTATTCACTAGTCCCATATGAAATGAATTAGCACATAGTAAATACAAATTGGGGCACTGGCTCGGTCCCAGGTGGTGGCAACACTTGGACACTGATGCGACAAAGATGCGGAGACAGCACACAATGGCTGTGTTTACATGCAAAGATTTGTACCTATCTGATTGAAAACTTTCTGACTACAGATAAAGACAGAGGTGTTTATTTGCTCACTCTACTCAATAACGGAAAATCACCATTTACATGAACACTAAAAGGAATGACGCGCATGCGTAGAGTAACAGTTAGTGTAGACGTTACCATGACAACCAGTATATATGAGGTCCAGTCAGAGTGAGATGAGCAGCAGTGAGCAGTGCTTGTGTTTTTAATTGCTTTAAATTGACTCAGGAAAGACTCAGGAAAACGTCCTTCACATGTCCATATTAAAGAAGGCCGAGAGGAAGACGGCGTACTCTGAGCTGGACGTCCGTCCCACCGCCGTCTTTTAAAGATCAGAGCATGAACTTCGTCTCCTCTGCAGACCAGTTTCTGCTCCGCCGTGTTGAACGTTACAAACTTTCACTATGACGCGACGCACATGCAGAACGGAACTTTCCGATAGGGAATGTAATCGGATACAGGCGCTTAAATGGTGATTATTCTTCTATTTAATGGATTATTTACAGGATTACCCACCTCGATCAATCTGATAGAAATTGTATTCCAAAAGGCCTCAATCAGACTAGACTATTCCGACTGAGGTGTTTACATGGATGTATTCTATTCCGATTGAGCTATTGGTCAGATTATTAACAGATTACTAGGCTACATGTAACGTAGCTAATATTCTAGCATAATGTAGCTAATATAAGAATATTCCAATTATTTAATGAACATCTTCATTTTGTTTAAACTGAGGTTCGGTTACAACCATGTGTCCATCACACACAGCAATGTTTAACATAATTAGGCCTTTCTTAATTCAATTAACACCGCAAACATAATGCTATTTTCCATTAGCACTGCTAGTGCCACGCTACCCTGCTGAAGAATACAACACAGACCAACAGACCCCATGCTGGTCTAAGCTGGTCTATGCTGGTTTAGTTCTGTTCTAATGCTAAACACTACATATAGCTGGTTTTGCTGGTGATCAATATATTGACTTCTATTGGCTGATGACCAGCACACCAGCGCCCACAACACGACATATTGCTGGTGACCAACCCTGCTGGTCTACACTCCCTCTGTAAAAGGACTATGAGAAACCACTAGGATTAAAACCCAATTGTTTAAGTTTCTAATGGGAACTGGCTTGATGGTTTCTAGTAGACACCACTAGTTTCCTGTAGAATGCCTTAAGTTCCCATTTGGAATGGAATGCTGATCTAAGCTGGTCTATCCTGGACTAGTGCAGACATAATGCTAAACAGTACATATGGATGTTTTTGCTGGTGACCAGTATATTAAATTCTATTGGCTGATGACCAGCACATCAGCACCCACAACACAATATAAGCTGGTTTTGCTGGTGACCAACCCTGCTGGTCTATGCTCCCTGCTGTAAAAGGACTATGAGAATCTACTAGGATTAAAACCCAATGGTTTAACTTTCCAATGGGATTTGTCTTGATGATTTCCAATAGACACCACTACTTTCCAGTAGAATGCCTTTAGATGCCATTAGAAAACCATCAGATGTAAAAACATGTTAGAAAACTATCAGGAACCAACAGAAACACTTAATGGTTTTGGGTTTTTTCACCAGGGCTGGTTTTTCTAACAGGGTAACTACAGATATCCTAAGCCAGAGGTCGGCCACCCAAATGGTAAGGAGAGCCATTTTTTCCTTTCAATAAAAATCAAAACCATCTTAGGAGCCACATTTTATGTCGATTTTACCATCTCGCCTGTCAATCTGTCTCAGCATGTGTTGATGTCCTAGTAACGGCTAAAAAATATAAAATAAATGAAAATGACACTCACTTTGCTCTGCTTGAAGCTTCAGCTCAGCTACAGCCGCTATTCTCACATCTCCAGCAGGAAACTGTTCCTTGTAAAACGTCTCCTCCAGCTTCTCATTCACCAGGTTCTGTTTTAAAGTCGCGAAGCTGAAGTCAGTTTCTCATTCGAATTTTTTACTGTTTGACAGTTTCTCATTGCAGGTTACATGTATTACAAAACCAGCTGGAGAGATTATAAATGCAAATGAGTCAGTTTATCTCAAAACCATTGATGTTCATCTTAAATCTCTGTCTTTGCCTTTTCTTTAGCTACTAGTTAGACGAGATTGTTGTCTGCGCTGCTCTGTGACCAGCAGTCTGCGTGCCAGCCATTCAGCAAATATGCAAACTCCATCATGTTTACATTCCATTTCATTTGCCCTGCGATGGACTGGCGACCTGTCCATGGTGCATCCTGCCTTCCGTCCGATGACGGCTGGGACAGGCGTAATCTTAACATTTTAATTTAATCTTAACATAAAGGTAATTTTAACATTTAAAATGAAAGCCTATGGCTCAATAGAGATCTTGTTAGCCTGTTGGCTGGTATCAATAACAAGCGTCTTGCAAGAACAAAACCAATACTGTTGGTATTTTTGTGAAAGTAAAAATTTAATACTTTTCCAGTTGGAGAATTTTTTTTTTTTTGCAATGTAGTGTGGGAACTTCCAGTGCCCTGGAAAGAGTTTTACAATGGGACACCCTGGGAAAAGGACTGATTCCCCAGGCAGCATCCTAACTACTGAACTACAGAGCTCTATGAGACACATTGCATGATATTGTGATCTATTCTGTCCATTGTATTGATGATTTTGGGACAGTTTCTGCAGTTAAACAACTGAAGAAGATCTTCAACATCATCTGATTCACCAACTAGCAAAACAGTAGGAACTTCAAGATACCTCATGCAGTGGCCAGTGAGTCTACATAGCATAACTTCTCTTTAGTTATGAGTAGTTGGCCTACGAGTAGTTGACTCATAGGCCACCTTTCAAATACCTTTCATACAAATTTCCACACTGAATTCCCACAGACTAATGAGATGTGGTTTAATGTAGAGTGTTTCTACATTTAGAAGGTTGACTCTGCCTTTGAGGCACTTAATCAGAAGTCCACACAGGGTAGCTCCAAACTATTAACTTCTTTGCTAAGCACAAACAGCAAAAAGTCCAAGACAGACTTGCCACCTGCCTCAGTTCCTGCCTCAGAGGAGCTCTGGGCATTTGACGCATGAACAGGCAGCCTGCAAAGGGCTTATCTCTCAGTTTCAACAATTAAGAGTGGTGTTATTTCACAGGAGGACACCTCCTACTTACTTGACACCCCCTAATGTGTCTTCACAGTGCCAGATTAATGTTGAGTCCATTAGGGTCTTTTTTTATTTTTTCACCTCCTGATTCTGCCCAGCTCTTCTTTCATTAATTATATATAAGACAAGTGGAACTCAAGCAGGCCTGTCACAGTTATTATATAATCATCTCATCGCAATTACGATAAGTGAGCTGACCACAATTATGTTCTCCAGTTATTATGGTTGTGAATCATATGTTTATGTTACCACAAACAGAATGTAAAGTGGGTTTGGATCCACTAAAGTTGAGACAAATATATGAAAGTAAAAAAGGCAGAAAATGTATTTATAAAAACATATCAGGTCATATGACAACAAATGACTGCTTCTGACTTGGTTCTCTAAACCTGACGTCTTTAGAGGGCGGAGCTGAGCGGCGTTTATTTGATGGTTGTTAATGACATCTTTAGAGGGCGGAGCTGAGCGGCGTTCGTTTATTTGATGGTTGTTAATGACGCCTTTAGAGGGCGGAGCTGAGCGGCGTTCGTTTATTTGATGGTTGTTAATGACGTCTTTAGAGGGCGGAGCTGAGCGGCGTTCGTTTATTTGATGGTTGTTAATGACGCCTTTAGAGGGCGGAGCTGAGCGGCGTTCGTTTATTTGATGGTTGTTAATGACGCCTTTAGAGGGCGGAGCTGAGCGGCGTTCGTTTATTTGATGGTTGTTAATGACGTCTTTAGAGGGCGGCGCTGAGCGGCGTTCGTTTATTTGATGGTTGTTAATGACGCCTTTAGAGGGCGGAGCTGAGCGGCGTTTGTTTATTTGATGGTTGTTAATGACTCCTTTAGAGGGCGGAGCTGAGCGGCGTTTGTTTATTTGATGGTTGTTAATGACGTCTTTACAGGGCGGAGCTGAGCGGCGTTTGTTTATTTGATGGTTGTTAATGACGTCTTTAGAGGGCGGAGCTGAGCGGCGTTTGTTTATTTGATGGTTCTTAATGACGTCTTTAGAGGGCGGAGCTGAGCGGCGTTTGTTTATTTGATGGTTGCTAATGACGTGTTTAGAGGGCGGAGCTGAGCGGCGTTTGTTTATTTGATGGTTGTTAATGACGTCTTTAGAGGGCGGAGCTGAGCGGCGTTTGTTTATTTGATGGTTGTTAATGACGTCTTTAGAGGGCGGAGCTGAGCGGCGTTTGTTTATTTGATGGTTGTTAATGACGTCTTTACAGGGCGGAGCTGAGCGGCGTTTGTTTATTTGATGGTTGTTAATGACGTCTTTACAGGGCGGAGCTGAGCGGCGTTTGTTTATTTGATGGTTGTTAATGACGCCTTTAGAGGGCGGAGCTGAGCGGCGTTTGTTTATTTGATATTTGTTAATAACATCTATGTATAGTATTATACATAAAATCACAAAGATTTGATCAGTTTTGTCTGATACTGAAAATTAAATGTTGAGTCAGCCAATTCATGTCAGATAAAAGTTACTAACCTAGATCATCACCAGTGAACTAAAGCCAATTCTCAAAGACACAAAGAAAACTACACCATCTATAAAATACATGCTTGTTAATCTCATCGCCTGTCGATTTCCTGAACAGGCTTTTGACCAAATGAACATCAAAGTGATCTGCTGGGAAAATACGGATGACCTGGTGTCATACTGTTGCTGGAAACTTCTTTCAAGGAGGTCAAAGGATAACTACAACATTTAAATCATGACCAGAGGGATTCTTCATCAAAGGAATGAGGCCCTCTGCCACGAGCCTTAATTGGCAGCCCAAAACTGAGACATGATATAAATTAGGTTCAGTGTAATCCAAGCTATGAGCTCACTATTGATCCTGCTCCTGAGTAAGTTCTGTTCCACTAGGCTAGAGGAGGGGATCAAAGCCTGTCTGCGGTGATGTCTTTTCCTCAAATATATCTCAAGGCTTCATTACAACAGGAGAGGGGCAGTGAATCAGAAAGATGACAATAACCAAATATTAGAGACATTTTTGTAAATGCTATAGTTCTCGTATTTCCCTCAAATGCGAAAACCCAACAATTGAAATCTTTGTTCTGATGACAAGATTGACCTGACAAAGATTCAATCTGACTCTGATCAATTAGGAAACAATTGTAATATATTTTGAAATTTTAAATGTCATTATTATTATTATTTTTCAAATAATCTGAATCGTGAGTGGAGGAATGATGTTCAAAAGTCTGCAGTTAATGTATTTTAATATAATAAACCAGTTTTCCTGATGACACCAAATGAATGTGATAGGATGTTTTAATGTGATGTTACATGTCTATAACGTGAATGATGAACAGAAGTGCAGATGACTGTGGAGAGAAATTTACATTACATTATTTATCATGTAATATTTTTTTGTATTGACAACCAACTGAAATATAAGAAAAACATCTATAAACATATAAAACATCTATCACATATTTTGAAGTGCTATCACTCAGTGTTTCGATCTACACTGTATAAATTACTGAATCAAATAATCAAATAAGGAAAGTGATTCGAATCACAAATGGAGCTGATACATTGATAGTTGGTGTAGTGTAGTGGGTAACACCTCTGTCTTCTTCGCCTGGTCAATCCCCCTATACCGTCCGAGTCCGGACCCAGGTGCTTTCTTAGGTGGACCTGGAGACTCACAGACCAATCGCATGCATTGTAAATATCACACGTGACGCTACTCAGCCAATCAGATCGGTGCATTACGATGAGCCCTGAGACTTGAATCAGAGACGCCATACAGGGGAGGGACGAGGAGAGAAACAGCAGTCAGAGAAGAAAGTGAGTCAGAGGGAAGTTATTCCACATGACGTGATCTAAAAAGAGAAAACTGACAGTAGATGTTGATGAAATGTGACTGAGCTGGACTTTATTTGATCTGATGCTCAGTTGTTGACGGTTTAAGATGTTAATATTCCTACTAGGCTACTTCAGTTTACAGTATATGGAACTGAGTCATGATGCAAGTCAGACGTTATGATGTTCTGGACCTTCGCTTGAGGACATTTTCTCTAACTGGACCTTATAGAATTTTAATTATATACCCCTGCCCAATACTATAACCAATAAGAGTCCTTGGGCAAGACTCCTAACACTGCCTACACCCACCTGTGTAAGACGATCAAACTGTAAGTCACTCTGGATAAAAGTGTCTACCAAATGCCATAAATGTAAATGCAAATAAATGACGAAATAGTACAACAATGGCTGGAATCGGAATGCTCAAGCATTCATTTGTTACTCTGGTATTCGTTTCTCAAATTTAGTATTCAGAATAATTCCTTTTGCTTGAAATCCCAAAAGTTGTGGCCTAAACTACAACACACTGCATCAGCCAAAAAGCCTTTAGGCTGCGTTCACATCCCAAGCTTCATTCCGATTTTGCGCCCAGACCTGATCTTTCTAACTTGATGGTTCACATTTGTGCAGGTAACTGACTGAAATCTGTAATTAATGAACCCGTGTCCAGAAACGACCCACACAATCGCATCCTGATCAATAATGTCACGCGGATGAGCCACGTCGTCACAAACAAACCAACTGACCAGCAGAAGAAGCCTTCGTCTCTTCGTTCTCAGCTGCTCATGATTAGAACAAGACAAGGGCAAAAGGGCTCAGATGCCAGTGTGAGGTTAGTGATGGTTTAACCCCTTCAGTGGCCGAAGTTTTATTAAACACTATTATAACTTAAGAAAAGCTCAGCCAGACTGCAGTTTTCAGGCCCTTAGTTACTGAATAACTACATAAGCTTTAGTATGTAATAAGGTCATCCTACAGAAACGTTCATTTTCGTGTTCCTCGCATTTACAGATATATTACTCTTGAAAAAACATGTTAGGGTAACAATATATTTATATTTTAATATAAAACAATACGTTATTTTAACAGTTACACCTTCTTGAGCCTCAATTTAAGCAATATTAGTTTTTAAATCAATCATCTAGAACTCCAAGCACCACAGAATAGCTCATCCCCACAGTCATGCGTAAAAGCCGAGGCCACATTTTGAAGAAAATAAACATTTTTCTGCAATTTTAACTGCAATAATCTCTACAGTACTATGTAATATATAAATTAAATAGCATAAAGAAACAAAAGCCAAATAAATATAGTAAAATATATAACGAAAGTTCCCCAGGCTTCGTGTCAGTGGTGTTAGCGCGTAACAAAAAAACTCTTATTTTGAAATAAAAGTCACACCGATGACGCCACTCGACCTCCTTTGACCTGTTTTCTGAGGATCTCTGAAGAAGCTCATGGGGAGTCCACTGTGTCTCTCAGTTCTCAGAGATCTTCTCACTCAGCTCATGACCTCATACGAAGCTTTTAGCGACCGACTTTATTGGGAGGTCACCGTGAATAAACAGAACACAAATGGACTAAATGACATATTTTAGTGGATGTTCCACGATGGACAGCGTGTGGTTTGATGCTCTATGATGTTCTATTTAATCTTTGTTCTATTTAGCCCAAATGCTCAGATGAAAACCAAAAGGACTATTTTTGACCATTTTCGGGCAAAATTCTGTTGCATCTCCAGTATTACGTCATTATTTCTTCAGTGCCTATGGCTGCTTGTTTTTAGCAAAGGAGAAAAAAAAACTCCAGAAACGCTGTATGAGATTTACTTATTTCATATTTGCTTATTTGGTTGCGCGTGTAGCCTAAGTGAGACGATTCTGTCTGCCACGCTGGCTTATAAACACGAAATCCCTTTCTCTAAAAGACAGCCTTGAGCACAGACACTCAGGCATGCAGTGCTGCATCAATGACAAACGCTCGCAAAAAGGAGCAAAGCATGCAGAGAGCTAACAAAATATATACACACACACACACATATATATATATATATATATATATATATATATATATATATATATATATATATATATATATATATATATATATATATATTAAAGAGTCACCATCGTTTGAAGGTGCTGCAGGCAGGGAATGAAATATAAAGGAGAATGGCTTAAAACGTCTGGCCTTATAGCTCACTATGCAAACCCTTACAAGGCTTTCTCCAGGCTCCTCTTTCTGTGGCTGAGCTCTTTGTGTTGGATGTAACCTTCATGGCTGAAGCTCTCCCTGTCTTTGCAAATCCTGTTACAATGTCTGGTGAGAGAGAGTGAGCGAGTGAACGAGAGAGAGAGCGAGAGAGAGCGAGAGAGAGAGAGAGCGAGAGAGAGCGAGAGAGAGCGAGAGAGAGAGCGAGAGAGAGCGAGAGAGAGAGAGAGAGAGAGAGAGCGAGAGAGCGAGAGAGAGCGAGAGAGAGCGAGAGAGAGAGAGAGAGAGAGAGAGAGCGAGAGAGAGCGAGAGAGAGAGAGAGAGAGAGCGAGAGAGCGAGAGAGAGCGAGAGAGAGCGAGAGAGAGAGAGAGAGAGAGAGAGAGCGAGAGAGAGCGAGAGAGAGAGAGCGAGAGAGAGCGAGAGAGAGCGAGAGAGCGAGAGAGAGAGAGAGAGACAGAGAGAGAGAGAGAGAGCGAGAGAGAGTCGCCTTAGTACGACTTATTGTATAATCACAGTAATGAACATGGGACCGGAGCGGAGAGAGGCTTAAGATTCCCAGTTAAATGCTTTAGTCAAATCTCTCTGGCTCTCTCTACCTCTCTCGCTCACTCTCTCTTATATGACTGTATTATTACAGGAGCTTAATACGATATTGAAATTATTGACTGTTCTAGGGCTGCGCAATATATCGTTTGTTGACATCCTTCCCACCCAGACAGATCTAGGCCAACTGTGCTCTCTTGGACTTCGGCCACATGTGGCTGTAACATCACCAGGGATCGAACTTGTGATCTACAACATGAATCCTGAGACTTATTTAAGATACTGGAAAAACAGAAAGCTTCTTTAAAACTTATCTTCCCAGTTTGATGACTTCACGACTTTGTGTCATTTTTGTCATAAACATATACTGAACTTGCTCCAGCCACACATTTAAGTGCATGGTTTATTAAAGAAGCATTTGATTCATAAGGGTTGTTTTTCCACTGCACACGCAAAAACAACTAATCCAAAGGTGCAGTCTGAACAGTTTGAATAAGAGACTCAATGTTATCTGACTTGATTTATAATAACCAGGTTTATAATAACCACGATTAACAATTTAATGGTCTTTCTGGTCACTGTGTCTCACTCTAAAGTGTCTAATTTAGCTTATTGGCTATGATATACTGCACTATGCTGAACATGCACTCACACAAATGGCTACATTTACACAGAATCACGTGTAGAACCAAACAAAGCTTTATTTTTTTCTGTGTGAAAATGAGCAGAAACACTTGCTCCGCGGCTGCTAGCATAAATGCTAATAGCATTAGCTTCTTTACTAGCTTATGTCACCTGATATCGACGGTTATAATGTAATCAGAGCAGCTCGAAGTGAGAATAATCGTCATGTTTAAAGCATTTTTTAGAGGTTCATTTGTTAAGGATAGAGGAGTTTTTAAGCAGCTATGGCTGCTGTGCAATTGGCTTTACAGCAGAGTGGTTAAGTCACTCACTCTGCATGCAGGAAAGCAGGGGTCAAGCCCTCTCCAAGAGGACATGGCTTCTCATGCTAAACTACCGCCAATGTAAATATGATTATCTTTGATTTACTGAAGAGCCGAATGTATCAGTGCACATCATTTTACGCTCTGCAGATACACGTTTATGTTTCTATGCTAATGCTAATCCTGGTGGATGTAGCTCAAATTTTCACATTTTGTGAATGTTTGTTTTTCGGCTCTGGGAGATGCATGTTAGGGTCAGATATCGGCATTACGGTACAGTCTGCAGATCAGTGCATCCCTAAATAACACAAACAGATCTTTAGCCATGGCACAATAAGAGCACAACATTGAGTGACGTCTTAGATCAGAGTAAGGTTTAAAAATCCGATTAAGAAATCTGATAAAGAGGCTGGATTTGAGCTCAGTAATCAGATTTCTCAGTGCTGTGAGCTCTTACTCGGATTTCTTTCGGATTCCTCAGTGTGCACAAAGCAGAGCGCGGTACCAGAAATAAGCGAGTGGTGCTGCTGAAAGATGGAAGCGAAACACTTTGGAAGCGACACTGATAATGAGGATTTAAATATTCTTCATTTTCTAGATGGTGCATGTTTATATTTTCAGGTAATGTTATTTTTGTTTTTTATTTTATTTTTTTTTAAAGCTGCATCATAAAGTTAGAATTTTACATTACCTTTACGTTGCATCTGCTTCTGTGAGTTCATTGGCTGGTTGCAAAGCATAAATCTGATTACTGCCTGACTCATGTAGATCCTGAGTTTCCCTGTTACCTGATTACTCAAGTGCACGTAAATGTGTTGATCGGATTACTGACAAAATCTGACTTTCAGCAGGTATCGGATTATTAAATGCATGTAAACACGCTCACTGTGCTTTGAATGTATTGAACGTCATACGGTATTCACAATACATCACTATACAATCACAGTATGGTGTTTCGTCCACACTGCTCAGTCCCACTGTACAGTATTTTCTTTTCATCTACAAATGAAGACAACTGTAAAGAAAAATGCCAGCCCAAAGCATAAATACTGCATCGGCAGAATGGAAGATTTAAGGTGTGAGTTTGCAATGAATGTGCTAGAGGCTTTACTACCGACCAGGATCTCACATTGACAGCTGACAAATGCCCATGTACTCTCCTCACTACAGCGCCACTGAAGCCTGCAACAGATGAATCCCTACCAATAAACAACAAGTCCACAGAAACCAGGCTTAGCACTCAGCACAGCGTTACAGCGCTGCAGTAATGAGGAGCAGCTCAGCTTTATGTAATGAGGTCACGGTACAAGGCGGTGCCCTTTCTGCAAGGCGCTGACATCAATACTAGGTCAAACGAGGGCTAGAGTGAATTGATTAGGCTTCCTTTTCAGCCAGATGACTCGGGGAAGTCTTGACAGAAATAATAAAAGTTTTGTTGACAGGAATGCTTTCAGCTTGGATGAGTGGGAAGCTGGCGGCTTAAAATGAAATTAAACCTGGAATTAAGGCTGTCACAGTCAATTATATCCGTAATAGAGTAATATATTGATTATTCTGACAGTTTCTCGAAAAATTAGATTTTAAAAAGGGCAGAACAATAAAAATAGACTTACCATAGACTTACCCGAACAATAACAAACTATGAATAGCCTTTCCTAAAATGGGAAGACTTGAAAATATGAGAAAAGCATGTGTGTAAATGCATGTGCTCATTGCACTCCCCGTCCTACTGTAGGAGTTGTTTATCAATTATCAAGCAAATTGCCAATCAACTCATCAAGACAGTAATCAAATCTTAATCAAGTACACGTGACAGCCCTACCTGGACACACCTTTACAGTGGTCACACAAATCAGCCCTTCATGTCACATAAATCAAGTCCTTCAAATGCATGATGACCTTAGCTCTCAGTGTCAAGGACAGGTCAATGTAAACATGCATGTGTTTGGTATGTCAGTGCTAACAAACACAAGGACAGAGTAGTTAACGACACGTTTCACTTCAGCAGGCCTTAGTAAGTAATGACCAGCGTGGACGGACAACAATCTTCAGCCATTTATAGAAGGGCCCAGATAGCAGGAGCCACTGCTGGGCCTCTGGTGGTCCACTGGCTTTATGCTCAGCGTTTTCTGGGCTCCCCGCTGGTGATTAAGCAGAGAATTAGACCAAATGTCAGTCCTAGTCGTCATTGTTTTTTTTTTTCCCTCTAAATTGTTTGTAATATTTGTCGTATTTTCTGAAGGAAAAGCATTTAAAATCTGTTTGAGGAGCTTAAAATCATGTTGGCCCTTGTATAACAGTATTCTGGCTAACTTGCCTGCCATAAACAATGAAAACGTAAATGTGAACACATTTATAAAACTATATACTTGCGAGAGCAGAGTGCTGCACAGTGATCTGTGTTTAATTTTAGTGGTAATATCGGTAACATGTTTGTAAGCATCTATAAACACATTTATAACATGTTATAATACATTCCTAAAGCATTATAATCATAGTTATAAACATCAATAAAAACTGAATTACACTTTCTAGCCATGTTTATTGTACATTATGAATTGTTAATATAGTGCATTATAAGTAGTGTTCATACCATGTTATACTGTTATACTGCCAAAGAAGTCAGTCCCAGCTTGGAGAGCATAAAGACAAATAAAAAGCATATTTTATTCGGATTTCCAGTATTTTGTTTCTCAGTGCTGGTGCTGTTTGGGCTGCATCTTCAGGGCTTCAGGCTTTTCCTACCCAGCGTCTCACTTTAAACACTACATTGCATCACAGCAAACGGAGTGCACATCAGCCCCTCCCCTGAACCCCCTCTGACATCACACTGAGTGTGAAGTCACGGTGGAGTGAAGGCCTGGAGAGGGAGGGGTGAGATAGTCGAGTGCTGTCATTGTAATTTGTTCCCTCACTGGTTCCAACTTTACTCAACATATTAACAAGTCATAATGCGTAATAAACCTGGCTATAACATGCAATGCATTTTTATGAATATTTATAGCCATGTTTATGATGCCTTATGAATGCATTATAAAATGTTGCAAAACAGTGTAAACACAGCGTTAGCAGCAATGTTCCAGATAATGCAAGTAGAGCATCAAAAGTGGAGTGTGTGTGTGTGTGTGTGTGTGTGTGTGTGTGTGTGTGTGTGTGTGTGTGTGTGTGTGTGTGAGGGGGGTTTTCAGATCATCCAATGTGAGTTTAAAAGCCTGCTTGTGGAACAAAGTGTTACCGTACAATCTGTTAACTCTTTAAAACTCTCGGCTGTTTTCTGTAACTACTGTACTTATAACATGCCAGACTTAAGCCAAGCCCTCCTCCTTCCAAGCATATGGTAGGGCCACAATGCTCACATCACAACTGTCCCTTAAACACAGATACAAGTCAAAACCATACGCAGCTGTTGAGCATCCCCAGTTCTTGACCACATGCCTAACATCTGCCCCAAACCCCACCAGCACTCACTATGAAAGCCAGAACTGGCTTAGATCTCTGTGCCATCTGGTTGGCGTGTTTAGCAATAGTTGAGTGACCAGTTGACGAGTGTGCAGTCGCTGTTAGCCAAGGAGCTAACATAGCAGTTAGCAAGCTGGCTCACTGACCTACCACACACAGTGAAGACAGAGAGGTAAAGACAACGATACAGTCCCAAAACTGACTGTGTATCACCCAATCTCGTTTATATGTGTGTTTATAGGCAGCGGGAAAGAAAAGCTGGCATTCCCTCCATTTTTGAGGCAGCGCTACTAGTTGAGGACCCAAATCCATGGTGTCAAAGTTACATCTACAGCATTTGGCTGACACTCTTATCCAGAGCGACTTACAATTTGATCATTTTACACAGGGAGGCCAATGTGGGGTTAGGAGTCTTGCCTAAGGACTCTTATTGGTGTAGTGTAGGGAGTTTACCCAGGTGGGGGATTGAACCCCAGTCTACAGAAGGCAGAGGTGTTACCCACTACACTAACCAACCAACCAGGGTTCATCAAAGTTGTACTTGATGCGGATTTTTAAATGCAAAATATTATTGAAATGGACGTAATTTCGCTTGCAAACAACATTGTGGGTTATTATCACTGATAATAAATGAGAGCTAGCAGAAGGAAGCTAGCATTACGCAAGTGGCTAGCGCTAAACTGCTTCCATTGGTTGTTAGCCACATTAGCATTGTTTGGCTGAACCATTCCTTTCAGGATTCGCCCAGAATTCTCCACAAAGCAGAGTCAGGAGCCGCTGTGTGCTGGGTTCAGCTAAAAAGCAGGCTGACTTCTGATGAGAGAGGGCCTAAAAGAGCCTGCCTTGTTCCTGAGAGACAAGTGTACAAGAGAGCGCTGCCCTTTTGCCCATACTAATGCACAGCACTGCTCTCTCCATCTCCTGCGTTGCTTGTTAGCTTTGTTGCAGGACCTTTGGAAACACAATGCATTCTGTTTAACGTAGCACTTCGAGAGGCCTCCATTAAGCAGAAAATGACTGTTGTTGCAGCGTGTTGAGCAAGGCTCAGCTCTCCAACCGCAATTTCGTTGAGCAAATATCCTTGGACAATGTTTTTGTTACGGTTACAAAGCCGTGTGTGGCACTGCTATGTCTGCGGCGTGATACATGTGTTCCTAATTGTACAGTACCCTCAAAAGGGCAGCCTTTATATATAGAATCACTGCTTTCCACACATACACACACACACACACACACACGCACACACGCACACACCCCCACACACACACACACTTGCTTTTCAGCAAGATAGTGCCCTACTTCCACCAAGCACCTGTCCATTATTACACCGCCCCAGGGGCAATGCTTTCCTAAATGTCACTTTTGCATGGCTTGCCCAAATAAGAATAGCACCTACATTACGCTGCTTTTCATTATCAACAAACTTAGACGTCTGCATTTTGCTTGCAAGTCACTTCAGAGTATAACCGATCCAGGTGGGTGAGGTTGGCATATGTTACCTCCACGAAATTATTCTGACTTGACAGCCAAGCAAGGCAAAAATGCCTCAGCTACTCTAACACTGTCTATTGACCACTCGAGTCAGTCATATGACATGACGAGGCCTGATACAATCATGACAATTGTTATGCAACTAATTGTGATTGATAATTTAAATGAATTTTGTTGTTCACTGCATGGAACTATTACAAGCCTAAAGGGGCCAAACTGACTGATTAGCAACTCTGCTTCCTAGAGAAATCTCAGGAGCTACCAACTGACAAACACCGCTCAGCTCCGCCCTCCAAAGACGTCATTAACAACCATCAAATAAACAAACGCCGCTCAGCTCCGCCCTCTAAAGACGTCATTAACAACCATCAAATAAACAAACGCCGCTCAGCTCCGCCCTCTAAAGACGTCATAAACAACCATCAAATAAACAAACGCCGCTCAGCTCCGCCCTCTAAAGACATCATTAACAACCATCAAATAGACAAACGCCGCTCAGCTCCGCCCTCTAAAGACGTCATTAACAACCATCAAATAAACAAACGCCGCTCAGCTCCGCCCTCTAAAGACGTCATTAACAACCGTCAAATAAACAAACGCCGCTCAGCTCCGCCCTCTAAAGACGTCATTAACAACCATCAAATAAACAAACGCCGCTCAGCTCCGCCCTCTAAAGGCGTCATTAACAACCATCAAATAAACAAACGCCGCTCAGCTCCGCCCTCTAAAGGCGTCATTAACAACCATCAAATAAACAAACGCCGCTCAGCTCCGCCCTCTAAAGACGTCATTAACAACCGTCAAATAAACAAACGCCGCTCAGCTCCGCCCTCTAAAGACGTCATTAACAACCATCAAATAAACAAACGCCGCTCAGTGCCGCCCTCTAAAGACGTCATTAACAACCATCAAATAAACAAACGCCGCTCAGCTCCGCCCTCTAAAGATGTCATTAACAACCATCAAATAAACAAACGCCGCTCAGCTCCGCCCTCTAAAGACGTCATTAACAACCATCAAATAAACAAACGCCGCTCAGCTCCGCCCTCTAAAGACGTCATAAACAACCATCAAATAAACAAACGCCGCTCAGCTCCGCCCTCTAAAGACATCATTAACAACCATCAAATAGACAAACGCCGCTCAGCTCCGCCCTCTAAAGACGTCATTAACAACCATCAAATAAACAAACGCCGCTCAGCTCCGCCCTCTAAAGACGTCATTAACAACCGTCAAATAAACAAACGCCGCTCAGCTCCGCCCTCTAAAGACGTCATTAACAACCATCAAATAAACAAACGCCGCTCAGCTCCGCCCTCTAAAGGCGTCATTAACAACCATCAAATAAACAAACGCCGCTCAGCTCCGCCCTCTAAAGGCGTCATTAACAACCATCAAATAAACAAACGCCGCTCAGCTCCGCCCTCTAAAGACGTCATTAACAACCGTCAAATAAACAAACGCCGCTCAGCTCCGCCCTCTAAAGACGTCATTAACAACCATCAAATAAACAAACGCCGCTCAGTGCCGCCCTCTAAAGACGTCATTAACAACCATCAAATAAACAAACGCCGCTCAGCTCCGCCCTCTAAAGATGTCATTAACAACCATCAAATAAACAAACGCCGCTCAGCTCCGCCCTCTAAAGACGTCATTAACAACCATCAAATAAACAAACGCCGCTCAGTGCCGCCCTCTAAAGACGTCATTAACAACCATCAAATAAACAAACGCCGCTCAGCTCCGCCCTCTAAAGACGTCATTAACAACCATCAAATAAACAAACGTTGCTCAGCTCCGCCCTCTAAAGACGTCATTAACAACCATCAAATAAACAAACGCCGCTCAGCTCCGCCCTCTAAAGACGTCATTAACAACCATCAAAAAAACAAACGTCGCTCAGCTCCGCCCTCTAAAGACGTCATTAACAACCATCAAATAAACAAACGCCGCTCAGCTCCGCCCTCTAAAGACGTCATTAACAACCATCAAATAAACAAACGCCGCTCAGCTCCGCCCTCTAAAGATGTCATTAACAACCATCAAATAAACAAACGCCGCTCAGCTCCGCCCTCTAAAGACGTCATTAACAACCATCAAATAAACAAACGCCGCTCAGTGCCGCCCTCTAAAGACGTCATTAACAACCATCAAATAAACAAACGCCGCTCAGCTCCGCCCTCTAAAGACGTCATTAACAACCATCAAATAAACAAACGTTGCTCAGCTCCGCCCTCTAAAGACGTCATTAACAACCATCAAATAAACAAACGCCGCTCAGCTCCGCCCTCTAAAGACGTCATTAACAACCATCAAAAAAACAAACGTCGCTCAGCTCCGCCCTCTAAAGACGTCATTAACAACCATCAAATAAACAAACGCCGCTCAGCTCCGCCCTCTAAAGACGTCATTAACAACCATCAAATAAACAAACGCCGCTCAGCTCCGCCCTCTAAAGACGTCATTAACAACCATCAAAAAAACAAACGTCGCTCAGCTCCGCCCTCTAAAGACGTCATTAACAACCATCAAATAAACAAACGCCGCTCAGCTCCGCCCTCTAAAGTCGTCATTAACAACCGTCAAATAAACAAACGCCGCTCAGCTCCGCCCTCTAAAGACGTCATTAACAACCATCAAATAAACAAACGCCGCTCAGCTCCGCCCTCTAAAGACGTCATTAACAACCATCAAATAAACAAACGCCGCTCAGCTCCACCCTCTAAAGACGTCATTAACAACCATCAAATAAACAAACGCCGCTCAGCTCCGCCCTCTAAAGACGTCATTAACAACCGTCAAATAAACAAACGCCGCTCAGCTCCGCCCTCTAAAGACGTCATTAACAACCATCAAATAAACAAACGCCGCTCAGTGCCGCCCTCTAAAGACGTCATTAACAACCATCAAATAAACAAACGCCGCTCAGCTCCGCCCTCTAAAGATGTCATTAACAACCATCAAATAAACAAACGCCGCTCAGCTCCGCCCTCTAAAGACGTCATTAACAACCATCAAATAAACAAACGCCGCTCAGTGCCGCCCTCTAAAGACGTCATTAACAACCATCAAATAAACAAACGCCGCTCAGCTCCGCCCTCTAAAGACGTCATTAACAACCATCAAATAAACAAACGTTGCTCAGCTCCGCCCTCTAAAGACGTCATTAACAACCATCAAATAAACAAACGCCGCTCAGCTCCGCCCTCTAAAGACGTCATTAACAACCATCAAAAAAACAAACGTCGCTCAGCTCCGCCCTCTAAAGACGTCATTAACAACCATCAAATAAACAAACGCCGCTCAGCTCCGCCCTCTAAAGACGTCATTAACAACCATCAAATAAACAAACGCCGCTCAGCTCCGCCCTCTAAAGATGTCATTAACAACCATCAAATAAACAAACGCCGCTCAGCTCCGCCCTCTAAAGACGTCATTAACAACCATCAAATAAACAAACGCCGCTCAGTGCCGCCCTCTAAAGACGTCATTAACAACCATCAAATAAACAAACGCCGCTCAGCTCCGCCCTCTAAAGACGTCATTAACAACCATCAAATAAACAAACGTTGCTCAGCTCCGCCCTCTAAAGACGTCATTAACAACCATCAAATAAACAAACGCCGCTCAGCTCCGCCCTCTAAAGACGTCATTAACAACCATCAAAAAAACAAACGTCGCTCAGCTCCGCCCTCTAAAGACGTCATTAACAACCATCAAATAAACAAACGCCGCTCAGCTCCGCCCTCTAAAGACGTCATTAACAACCATCAAATAAACAAACGCCGCTCAGCTCCGCCCTCTAAAGACGTCATTAACAACCATCAAAAAAACAAACGTCGCTCAGCTCCGCCCTCTAAAGACGTCATTAACAACCATCAAATAAACAAACGCCGCTCAGCTCCGCCCTCTAAAGTCGTCATTAACAACCGTCAAATAAACAAACGCCGCTCAGCTCCGCCCTCTAAAGACGTCATTAACAACCATCAAATAAACAAACGCCGCTCAGCTCCGCCCTCTAAAGACGTCATTAACAACCATCAAATAAACACATGTCCAGTTTGTTTACTGCAGTGCTGAGAATGATCCACCACCCAAACAGTACCTTCTCTGTGAGGGTCCATGGGGGTCCTGACCACTGAAGAACAGGGTAACAGAGTATCAGAGAAACAGATGGACTACAGTCTGTAACTGTAGAACTACAAAGTGCAGCTCTACAGTAAGTGGAGCTGATAAGATGGACAGTCAGCGTAGAAACGAGGATGCGGTCAGAGTGTTACGGCTGATCGGTGTGTATAGTGCACTATGTAGGGAGTAAGAACCCGTTGAAGATGCAGCCACAAGTTGATCAAATATTAGACAGCAGTGGTCTAAATGAACAAATCTCTGATCTGAAGCCTCCCTACCCAGCCGATCGCACTGCTGTGCCTCTCGGCCGTGCACAGCGGCAGGACTCGAACCTTGGCCAAATATAAATTGAGTGTTTATTTTAGGACTCTCAGGCCCTGGAGGGAACACACGGCTGTGACACGCTCACGCTGCGCTCTTAGCATACCTAACTGTGGGCAACTTTTCTGACCAAGTGGAATGATAACGACTCCAGTCCGGCGCTGTAATGTAATTTCAAAAATGTTGAAATTCAGAGAGCGAGTGCGGCCCACCCCGCCCCTCCCTGCACATGAGTCGTTGAGAAATGATTATTTTGTGATTTGCCCTGGGCGTTTAGGAAATATTATTGGAGAGTTGAAAATAATGTCATGTCTTAGGAGTAACAGGGGCCACATCACCATCTGTGTAATGATAAGCATATACGCAGCCTTTGGACCTCTTGAAACTTTTATATCAGCTCGCTTGAGAGGGCTGGGGTTTTCACTGGAGACCTCAGAGCTTTTATATGCACAATGAAGGGCTCTCCAGCGCACTCAACCCGCAAGAATTTAGAGGAGAAATCGCAGCCTAATTTCCAGCACTTGAACGTCTAGGTTTCCACTCACTGAGAACCGCCGACTGGGGCAGAATCTGAAATAGACTTTAATCTAGACACAATCAGTGTTGTCTGTTAAAAACCCCCCTGATCCTAATCAGGTTAGAACAGTGTGAGTGTCATAGAAAAAGTGCACAGCACTCACTGTGAACAATACACCTGAACTGATAAGCGCATTGCAGCAGAGAACGTTAACGTGTCTGATCTCAGGATAAAAGTCATTCATGTTAAATTACACAAGTATGGCTTTGGCTTTGGCCTAATAGTACTGGACGTCATGTCCAATGATTGATATCAACTTAGGATTAAAATTTCCGACACTTTTAGATGCTTTAATAAACATTTTTTTTCTGTAGGTTAACGGAGCTTATTATTCTGGGATGCGCCTTCACTTTTCATAAAACAAATTATTTTCATTAAAGTAAATCTTGGATTTTGAGGTTGGGGTGGCCGAGGCTTTCCCGAGTTTCTGAGTAGATCCAACTCGTGGGGGCATTCCAGTTGAAAATTCCTAATGGGAACTCACCTTCATAGCAGGCGTGCACGATGATATCGGAATGATATCAATATCGGCAGAAAATCGCTTTTTAAAAATTTGAGCAGATGTTTAGATATTTCAGATCGATATTTGATGTGTTTATTCAGGAGCAGAACGTGTAGGTGACGCTGTGTTACTGCCCTAAAGTATCTGCATTTTATTTATTTTACTGCATTTGTAACCCTACAGAAAAAATTGTTGGATGTGTCTGTAATGCAGAAGGAATTAGTTCAAATTTTTTACAATTTATAAATGCTTACATTTTGACATATATTGACAAATATTTACACAAAGTCAACAGTTCCCATAACAGCGCATCCCTAAGTGATGTGCATTAAATCAGGTTGTGCGTTTACATGCACTCGATAATCCACTCATAATCGGATTTCTGCAGTTTTCTGCAGGAAGTCATGAAAACAGCACATTCTGATTTCTTATTCTTCAAAACACTTTCAGAGCAACGACAACCATAAGCCACATGCCTGATGAAATGAAGGGTTTAAATGTTCTTCATCTTCAAAATGTTTTTCATATTTTCTGGTAAAGTTTCCATTATGTTTACATCACGTCTTCTTCTGTGACTTTATCGGCTGGTCTCAAAGCAGAAATCTGATTACTGTCTGACTCGTGTAGACCTGGAGTTTCCCCATTATCTGATTACTGTCTGATTCCTGTAGACCTGGAGTTTCCCCATTATCTGATTACTGTCTGACTCATGTAGACCTGGAGTTTCCCCATTATCTGATTACTGTCTGATTCCTGTAGACCTGGAGTTTCCCCATCATCTGATTACTGTCTGATTCCTGAAGACCCAGAGTTTCCCCATTATCTGACTACTGTCTGATTCCTGAAGAACCAGAGTTTCCCCATTATCTGACTACTGTCTGATTCCGGAAGACCCAGAGTTTCCCCATTATCTGATTACTGTCTGACTCATGTAGACCTGGAGTTTCCCCATTATCTGATTACTGTCTGATTCCTGTAGACCTGGAGTTTCCCCATTATCTGATTACTGTCTGATTCCTGAAGACCCAGAGTTTCCCCATTATCTGATTACTGTCTGACTCATGTAGACCTGGAGTTTCCCCATTATCTGATTACTGTCTGACTCATGTAGACCTGGAGTTTCCCCATTATCTGATTACTGTCTGACTCACGTAGACCTGGAGTCTCCCCATTATCTGATTACTGTCTGACTCCTGTAGACCTGGAGTTTCCCCATTATCTGATTACTGTCTGACTCATGTAGACCTGGAGTTTCCCCATTATCTGATTACTGTCTGACTCATGTAGACCTGGAGTTTCCCCATTATCTGATTACTGTCTGATTCCTGAAGAACCAGAGTTTCCCCATTATCTGACTACTGTCTGATTCCGGAAGACCCAGAGTTTCCCCATTATCTGATTACTGTCTGACTCATGTAGACCTGGAGTTTCCCCATTATCTGATTACTGTCTGATTCCTGTAGACCTGGAGTTTCCCCATTATCTGATTACTGTCTGATTCCTGAAGACCCAGAGTTTCCCCATTATCTGATTACTGTCTGACTCATGTAGACCTGGAGTTTCCCCATTATCTGATTACTGTCTGACTCATGTAGACCTGGAGTTTCCCCATTATCTGACTGCTGTCTGATTCCGGAAGACCCAGAGTTTCCCCATTATCTGACTACTGTCTGACTCCTGTAGACCCAGAGTTTCCCCATTATCTGACTACTGCCTGATTCCTGAAGACCCAGAGTTTCCCCATTATCTGATTACTGTCTGACTCCTGTAGACCCAGAGTTTCTCCATTATCTGATTACTGTCTGATTCCTGTAGACCCAGAGTTTCCCCATTATCTGATTACTGTCTGACTCATGTAGACCCAGAGTTTCCCCATTATCTGATTACTGTCTGATTCCTGTAGACCTGGAGTTTCCCCATTATCTGATTACTGTCTGACTCATGTAGACCTGGAGTTTCCCCATTATCTGATTACTGTCTGATTCCTGTAGACCTGGAGTTTCCCCATCATCTGATTACTGTCTGATTCCTGAAGACCCAGAGTTTCCCCATTATCTGACTACTGTCTGATTCCTGAAGAACCAGAGTTTCCCCATTATCTGACTACTGTCTGATTCCGGAAGACCCAGAGTTTCCCCATTATCTGATTACTGTCTGACTCATGTAGACCTGGAGTTTCCCCATTATCTGATTACTGTCTGATTCCTGAAGAACCAGAGTTTCCCCATTATCTGACTACTGTCTGACTCATGTAGACCTGGAGTTTCCCCATTATCTGATTACTGTCTGATTCCTGTAGACCTGGAGTTTCCCCATTATCTGATTACTGTCTGATTCCTGAAGACCCAGAGTTTCCCCATTATCTGATTACTGTCTGACTCATGTAGACCTGGAGTTTCCCCATTATCTGATTACTGTCTGACTCATGTAGACCTGGAGTTTCCCCATTATCTGACTGCTGTCTGATTCCGGAAGACCCAGAGTTTCCCCATTATCTGACTACTGTCTGACTCCTGTAGACCCAGAGTTTCCCCATTATCTGACTACTGCCTGATTCCTGAAGACCCAGAGTTTCCCCATTCTGCAATTTCTCCCTGGGATCAATAAAGGAATCTGAATCTGAATTATCTGATTACTGCTTGACTCCTGTAGTCCCAGAGCTTCCCCATTATCTGACTACTGTCTGACTCCTGTAGACCCAGAGTTTCCCCATTGTCTGATTACTGTCTGACTCCTGTAGACCCAGAGTTTCTCCATTATCTGATTACTGTCTGATTCCTGTAGACCCAGAGTTTCCCCATTATCTGATTACTGTCTGACTCATGTAGACCCAGAGTTTCCCCATTATCTGATTACTGCTTGAC